>NC_142782.1:30345917-30635917 GCF_988280905.1 Pimephales promelas
GTGACATGCTGTTGATTACCAATTATTAAAAAAAATATTACTTCATCGATTTGTGAAAACAAGAAAAACTGTGTTATTAAACGAAAACTGCATTAAAATGTTGATTAACTGAAATAAAAATAAAAACTTACATAACGTGGATAAACTGAAAGCATGAAGCTAAACTTACGTAATGTATAATGTAAAAATACATAATGACTACAAACGTAACTAAAAACAAAAATGGTCAATTTTAGTATGGTATATTAAAAAAAAAACTTACAGAACTGAACATGAAAATGTAAAAAAAAAAAAATATTATATTAAATATATTATATTTATATAAAAAAATACTTCTTAAATAAACTAAACTAAAACTAACAATGCTAACTAAACCAAATTGAAAATAAAATAAAATTCTAAAATTAAATTCAAAACAATGGCAACACTCAATTGGGGTCATGCACTTACAGTGGAAGTCTAATGAGCAAGAATGTTACAATTTAAAAAGTATACATAGATTTAATTTGTAATATTTCAACTTGTTTCATTCATGTCAATTATTTACTATTTGAACAAAGTAAAAATTGAAAAATATTGAAATCTAATTGAAAGCAGTAAATCGCTACTTTTTTTGACTTCGTCATACTCATATTCAAGTGAGAATATGAGTCTGAATCTGCTATGGCTTTGATTATGAGGCGTGTCTTAACTGAACCAGGAAAAAAAACCCTCTGCACTCAATTGGATAGTCGGTAAACCTACAACCAATCAGAGCAATGCAGTAACTCAACAAATTTGCATAGCGCAGTTTAAAATAACTTACTTATTTTAAAAGTAAAATAACGAGTGTTGCTTCTTTTACTTACTCCTCCATGTGTGCGACCAAAGGAGAAACCACAACGACCACAGGCTTTTCATTACGTCCCATCTTCTTAGCCAGTTGATAAGTTACACTTTTGCCGAATCAAGTAGGAAGGACGGCAAAGATATCTTTCCGATCAACAAATGCCTTGATTGCAGTTCTCTGTTTGTCTATTAAAATTAATGCGCTGTCGATTAATTTGATAAACCGACGCGACAGCGGAATCTATACATCTCAATTCTCCAGCTGCAGTCATCTTTGAGGGAAACCAGTTAAGCGCTCTTTGATAACGTGATGATTACGTCCCTGCAGATCATCTGTCCATCATCGTATAAAGCCCGCCCTGGCAATTTGATTGGCCTGAACATTTCTTGTCTGATCATAATTACTCCTCAATGGATCAAGTCCAGACCTAACTTCCCGACCAAAAAAATGTTGTGGGCAGAGTTCAGGCTGGCATCCAGGCTAGTAAATCGCTCAATTTTAATTTATTTTAAACCCTCCAGAATACGTCCTGTAAATGCATTAATGCAAATGTGATTTATTTGCTTTTACAGAGCATTGAAATCACTGTCTTTTGTAATCAACATCTGTGCACTTAACTTAAACCCAGAACATTCCTTTAAAGGTTATTATTGAATATAGCATTTAATTGATATATTTATTTGCAATCCAGTTGCACTGATGTCAGAGGTTTGTTAGATTGTACCCTTGTATTGTATTTTTACTAATGGTCGGAAAACATACACATAAATACTAAATGCTGAAAATATGGATTCACTGTGCTATTCTAGGTTGATGGAATATTGTTAATGGACTGGAACGCAAAGACTCTTAAAAAAAGCCATAAAAATGGATTTTTAATAGGTTTGTATGATGTTGTCATGAAGCATCGGTGCCTTTGAGTGACACTATTTCAATAAATGTAACATGACACCTGATGTGAAGCCCTCTGAGGGAGAAAGGGGAATTGAACAGAGCCACAGGGAAGAGAGGAATGACTGAGCATTATGATTGGAAAACGTCAATTAATGAATATTCGATTTTTTTTCTTCGTTTTCATCAACACTATAGCTACTGATGACTGCTTTCCATTTTATAGTGTTTAAGAGGCTGATAAAGCACAGAGGAAACTGAAATGAACTGGCAATTTGTATTCCGAACACCCACTATGAAACACCCAGTAAAAACAACCCAAATGCCACATCTGACATACCAACTTCAGGCATCAGATGTCAAATGTGGGGTTTTTATATACAAGTACAGGGTACAAAATTAACTGCCAATGGTGAGGAAATATATATATAAGTCGTATAAGGAACTATGTCACTCACTTTACATGTAGGTCACACAAAAGAGACCAGACAACATTTTAATACAGAAAAGCTTAGCTACATGAGACTATATTTGTATATTTGACATCACAGGCAATAAATGTTGCGGTTACACTTTATTTTACAGTACGTGCACTTTCGATGTACTTGTACAATGAGTAATGATTTATGAGTAATGAGTAATGATACAATCGGAGTTATATAAAGAAAAAAATGTCCTGGGTCTTCCAAGCTTTATAATGGCAGTGAATGGCCGTTTCTGTTTTGATGACCATAAAAGTGCATCTATCCATCAAAAAATTGCTCCACGTGGCTGTGGGGGGTTAATAAAGGGAAGTGAAGCGATGCGTTTATGACAGAAAATATTTAGAACTTTATAATGCAAAATAAGCTTCTGGCCAAACGAACATTCCAAAAGTCTAAAGGCCATTTTAGTACAGTGAGCTCATTGTCGTGTTCAAGAAACCAATTTGAAATGATTCAAGCTTTGTGACATGGTGCATTATCCTGCTGGAAGTAGCCATCAGAGGATGGGGACATGGTGGCCATAAAGGGATGGACATGGTCAGAAACAATGCTCAGGTAGGCCGTGGCATTTAAACAATGCCCAATTGGCACTAAGGGACCTAAAGTGTGCCAAGAAAACATCCCCCACACCATTACACCACCACCACCAGCCTGCACAGTGGTAACAAGGCATGATGGATCCATGTTCTCATTCTGTTTACGCCAAATTCTGACTCTACCATCCGAATGTCTCAACAGAAATCGAGACTCATCAGACCAGGCAACATTTTTCCAGTCTTCAACTGTCCAATTTTGGTGATCTCTTGCAAATTGTAGCCTCCTCTTCCTATTTGTAGTGGAGATGAGTGGTACCCGGTGGGGTCTTCTGCTGTTGTAGCCCATCCGCCTCAAGGTTGTGCGTGTTGTGGCTTCACAAATGCTTTGCTGCATACCTCGGTTGTAACGAGTGTTTATTTCAGTCAAAGTTGCTCTTCTATCAGCTTGAATCAGTCGGCCCATTCTCCTCTGACCTCTAGCATCAACAAGGCATTTTCGCCCACAGGACTGCCGCATACTGGATGTTCTTCCCTTTTCACACCATTCTTTGTAAACCCTAGAAATGGTTGTGTGTGAAAATCCCAGTAACTGAGCAGATTGTAAAATACTCCATCAACAACCATGCCACGCCCAAAATTGCTTAAATCACCTTTCTTTCTCATTCTGACATTCAGTTTGGAGTTCAGGAGATTGTCTTGACCAGGACCACACCCCTAAATGCATTGAAGCAACTGCCATGTGATTGGTTGATTAGATAATTGCATTAATGAGAAATTAGGTGAGTGTATGTGAACATTAAATCACTACTGAAGGGATGATTGCATGACATACAGTAAAAAAAGACCAGTGTCATCTATTATCTCTTGCTTTTATGTGTAGGACAGCAAATCCCAGTATTTGTGTTGCCATAACATTAGCCGGAGATCAAATAACCAAAATTGTCACATTTCTATCATCACCATACACACCATATACCACATCACACAAGCAGCGCAAGGGCTGTGTTCATCGTAATGGCCTATATGTTAAGGTCATCTCTGAACACAGTCACACAGCCACACTTCCTGTCCTCCCCCACAGCCTCCAGCAGGCTTTGAGCATCCCTCATCGTCACAGGATGGGCATCCACAGCATCCATCCGCTACAACCGCAGTCACGAGGGAGCTGAGCAAGTGGCCACTCAGCTTCCTGTGTGCTATTAATACTAAGCGACCTCTCTGCTCGTTCACACAGACGCGCACACACACACATCCTCCGAGAATTGCTAAAGCCAGTCGATATCTCTCTAGAACATGCTGAACACACTACCTGCCATGTGAGAGCGCCGAGGCCACGGGTCAGGGCGCAAGGTCTGATCCAAACATCCTATTCAGTGCACACAGTCACACTCAGGAAATAAACGCACTGAGATTTTACATAGGCTACTGTATAGTCAAGTAGGTCAGTGTTTCTTCTCTGCGAGTCACGAACCAGATTGGGTATTAAGGTGATGTAACCCACTGATGAGGCTTTTTAGCATGCTTCTTTTTTATTTTATCACGTCTGAGGTTCCGCAAGAACCAATGAGGTTCATTCGTGTAACACTACACTCGACTCTTGAGCTTCCGCAAGAGGTTTGTTCTCGTGCGTCAAGAAAGTTCGGTTGAGCTTCTGTTTATGTTAGCTGATGAATGCCTATATGTGAATAAAAGACTAAATTAAATTTAAATTTGGACTAAACCGCTCAATTCATATGGATTCGTTTTACAATCTCAAGTGTCAAAGTGTCAGTTGCGTAGGGACAGAACACCCTCAGATTTCATCAAAAAGATCTTAATTTGTGTTCCAAAGTTCAACGAAAGTAGAACAACATGAAAGTCAGTAAAATGAAAGTTCATTTTGGGGTGAACTACCCCTTCCCTTTAACACAATAAGAAATAACAAGAACCTCTGTGAGGCTATCGCAAGTGCAACTCTATTAGAACTAATGAAGAGCTCCTGGCAGTGAACCCTGAAGATAATTTGCTTTTGAAGAGACGACAGAACAAGACAAACCCCTTGCATGGAGGAAGATTAAGGAATACAAGTCGTGCTTGAGCTTCGCTTGTGGAAAAAAACTATGTGAACATGTGAACGTAAGCACAGGAACATGATGTGAAGAACCACTCCCTGCTGTTCTCCAAATTACAAGGCTGAGCAGTGCATGTTAATGCATGTGTGAAAAAGCTTGTTCATGCGCTCCACATCAAAATCTCAGCTCAGCATGAATGAACAGAAAGATTTCGTGTACAAGAAACAACAGTCATTTAGCCTTGGGTCTTTTGTACGGGTGATGCTGTGACCGTGGAGAGGAGCACGACGTAAAAGATGCTGGCGTCATAGGCGCGTGATGCTGCTCTAGAGTCGGGGGAGGACAGAAGCAGTACAGAACAGCCTTCTGGTCATTTCTGTGCCAGTGCAGAGGGGGTGGGCAGCACTGCAGAGGAGCAAAAGGACCGATTATAAAACCTGTCTATGTCACAGAAAAATGAAAAAAAAAAAAAAAAAACATCTTCTCGAACGACGCTGAGCCAGTGACGCAGATATGGAGCGTTCTAGAGTCCTGTGTGCGCATACTCAAGCCCAAATACAGGCTAACGCGCTGCAGTCTGATTCATGACCGCGTGAGTGTGTATACGGGAGTGGAGGAGAGTGAGAGTACATCCAGACAGCCAATCAGAGAGGAAGAGTCTACTATCATCACCACCACTCAAAACAACAACATAGACATTTGGCCATATTTGGACATGTTCTGGTTCTGACTGTATGGCAATGCAAAAATGCAATGTACAATAATTTATATAGTCAGGAGGCCCCAAGCAGTTGAGTAATGAGTGAATATAGTATTTATATCATGGAAGCAAATAAGATGTATTAAAATCATATAGTAAATATTTAGAATGATTAAAAGTAATTTCACCATCTCTTCTTACTCTGAACATGGAGATTAAAATAATTAAATAATAAAATATAATAATAATAATTATATTATTATTAAATAATATAATATTATTATATATTAAATTATTTTATATTAAGTTATTAAACTTAGTTATTTATATTAAGTTATAATTATATTAAATAATATAATAATAATAATTATAATAATAATTTATTATTATCAAAAAATATAATACAAATAATACATATTATTTTATTAATTTTAATTTTATTCATATAATTTTATTCTTATATAATTTTAAATATTATTTTATTAATTTTATTAATATTATAAATAATAATAATAAAAATAATTTTATTTATGTTTTAAAAATATCTGTTAGAACTTACAGTAATTTTATAATAACAATCTATGATAAATATAAAAATTAAGTTAAAATAAATAAATGAATGAATGAATAAATACCAGACATTTTTAGGCACTTAATCAATCAATCTAAAGAAATAAGCATGCCTTTAATTTATCTATATTATTAATCATCTCGTTTGGTACATTTGTTAATTTGTTAGACCTCGCAATGCTTAAGCTTGGAAAACAAAATTAGTAAAAGATAATGAAATAAAATGAAATTAAAAGTATAAAGGCACTTGATAAAAAAAAACGATCCAATAAAAAAAAATTATGATTTAATAAACTGTTAAATGACGCTATTGATAAGGAGTTTCTTTTTACAGACTGCAAATTTATTTGGCATGTTTCTCACCCTATTGGATGACAATGGCACATTATACATACTTCCATGCAAAAATCTGAGCTGTGTTTGAAGCTGCTATAACAAACAATACACATCTGTGATCGCATTGCGTCTGAACTATAGTATAATCACATCACTACATGGACTCTTGTGACTTAATGCTTTAATATTTACCTGAGTAAACCAATCCAACACACTGTCGACTGAGCGCGTGCAGCTATCAGAGCTTAAAGAATCATGACACTGCTGGTCAATGACAATTATGCGCATTTGGCGAACTGCTGGCCTAGCTGTCGTCACTGATGCGATCACATGTGATAGATGCTAAACCCCGTGACCCCATCTTTCTGTCAGAGAAACCCACATCACCAGTCGCATACACACACACGCTATAACACAAGCTGACACTGAACCCCTCTGGGTCTCTAATTATCCCCCTGACCTTTGACATCTCTGACCCTCTGAAACATCCCACCTTCTTCACACATGAGGTTATTTTCTTAATTTGTTTCAGTAAGAGAGAAAATCCACATGGCTATTTACTTTCTAATAAACAATGTTGGTCTTATGCATGTTTCTGTGTATGCAATTGTGTATTCATAATCTTAATGTAATAACTTTCCAGCTAAATGTAGTGAAGCGTAGTGAAAGCTGTTTTAATGTTAACCTTAAGTATATTTTTACCACCATGAACCTCAAATGCACACGCATACACACTAAACTAAACAGTACTGAAATATCTACATTTAGATTTGTATGCATTTACCAGATACGGTTTAAAATTCTTACATGGCATTTTAAGGTATACAATTTATCATTTCACTCATTTACCGGAAATCAAACTCATGGCCATGACATTTTGTGTGTTCTTTCTTAGATGATGCAAATCTTGGCAAGACTATGGAGAGTTTACATTATGGAGCCATAATTAGGCTACAGGGAATTATGAGTTGTTTTCATACACATGCCTTACTGTACATACAGTACAAGGCTATGGAAAGTTTTTACAGTGTTAATGTAACAGAGAACATGCTGATATTGTGCCTGAATTTTGTTAGACACTGTATAATGCTTAACCCTGTGAAACAAAATGAGCAAAAAATTATTTTGAACTATAGGGACTAGACAATTATGATGCATTTTCATATACATGCCTTACTGTATTTACAAGGTTTTGGAATATTTTTCTGTAATAATGTAGCAGAGAACATACTGTTCTAAGCAACATTTAGGGACTAACTAGCTTTTCAGATATTGCCTACTTGGAATATTAGGGACTTTCTTCCCTGATTAACCCCGACTAACTGGCACTAACTGGTTTGGATAAAAGAGTCTACCAAATAAATACATGCAAATGTTTTATGCAATATCTTAGAGGCCATTTACACAACACCCTTTTCAACTAAAAACGGAAAGTTGGGTTTCAAGCGGGATTCAAAGTGCAATGATACCCATACCGTTATCATCTCTGTGTAAACTACAAAAACGCAAATTTGTGAAAACGGTGACGTCATGTGCATGTGTGTTACGCGCTCAGGGAATAGGCAGTAAAAAAAGATGAAAACGCACCTTCACTCTTTTCCATTTCAGAAAAGTGAAGCCGCCAATATCCCAACATGGCACTGACATACTACGCAGACTCAGAACCCGAGTCTGTACAGTAGTGAGCGGAAAAGTAGAGCCGACACCCGACGTATCAAGGCCCGTCCACAATCCCTCAGAATCGGTTAGTACAGATTACAGCAGAGCAACTCATTCCGTAGTTGTGAAATAAACAGTTATGGAAATGTATAAATTAAAGTTAAATCTCCTCCTGAAGATCCTGAAAAAAGATGACTACTTCGCTCAGAGAAGCTGTCAATCTCAGCCATCAATCATGACGTCAAACCTCCGTTTTTACAGCATTAAATAACTTAACAAACCAAACTTATTTAAAAAAAAACGAACATTTGAACTTACATCATCATGATAAAAATTACCTACAATGACAGAAACCATGATTGGAAAAAAAAAACATTCAAAGTATTATTTGATTGTTTAGTTTGTCTCACGTGCTATTACATGGAGAGGGCGGGGTTTATGGCCTGGGAGCAATCAAAATGTTTTTGTTTGACTTTTTTAGGACTTGTGCGGCACACTTGGTCCAGGGTATTGGTGCGTAGTGTTTCTTTACAAAGTGACATTGCCATCTACTGGCCTGGCAAGTATATAACGTTTTTAGTCAACGTTTTCGTCTGTACGCAAAAAAAGCAAAGGTAAAACGTTTCCGTTTTTAGTACATCGTTGCCATGTAAACGTACCCTTAGGCCCTGTTTATTACATAGAAAACGCTCGCAGGTGTAAACGAAAAATATTTTATTAGATGTGCCTTTCGTTTACATGCCGACTGTGTTTTTGGGGCTTAAAAACGCAAAGAAGTGAAACCACCCTCCAGAGTGGAACCGCTCAAAAAACGCTCCACCGCCGTGTTCCTGTCTAAAAGGTGAAAAACGCCTGCTCGACAATGAAGGTTGTACGCAGGCACGCCGACTTGGTGTTGTTATGTGGCAGTGCTTCACATTGCCACCTAGCCGCCTGGAGTGCATACTACACCGAATTTCACACACTTTTGCGTCACCATATGCATGCGGTTTTCCCACCATAACGCTCGTCTAAACGCAGAATAAAACACTTTTGTGTTTTTTCTTAAGATCGTTTCCATGTAAACACAGCCTTAGAATCCTAAAACTGGAATATATGCAGCCTAATGCTTGGGATAATGTACAGACATCTGGTTAAATAAAACCCTGAGAGAGTGATCAAGACCCTGACAGCCCAGAGAGCTCTTATATGTCTGTAATGTATCTGAACGCTTACATAAATGTACTGTATGTATTTCAATCTCTCTCTCTTTACACACCAATACACACACCACCACACCCCTCTCCATACATACATACGGCACACATCTACTTGCTGCTGCAGCCATCCAAGGTCTACACTTGAAAAGCAGGCTGCTATTGGACACAGAGTGGGTGTGGCCTGCTGCAGTGGCTGGGGGAGGGGGGGGGGGTCGGGTGGGCTTCCCCATATGAGCAGAAGACATGCAGTGGGTCTCCCCTCCTCCCACACACACAACCAGAAACCACGAAAATCAGCCCTCAATCTGCCATAAATGAAACATCCGTAGTGCTCACTTCACATCACATATTAGACGAGAAGACGCAAGATACGCTAACGAAAAATCGAGTGATTTGGAAAAAGAGCCATTTTCTGTCAAATTATTCAAATTTCCTAGGGTGAAGGGAGAAAGGAACGACGGAGGGTGAGTGGGAGAGAAAGAAAAAACAAATAGGCGTACCAAATGTAGGAAAAAAAAGGTTTTTTTCACAACAACACAATACAAATTACAAATAGATACAATAAAAGTACCAGGTGTATGGGACAATAAAATAAAATTATATAAAAAATAAATAAATAAAGTAAAATAGGATTACTACCACAGAGGACAAGCAAAAAAAAAAAATAGTGCCACGTGCCATTTTCTGTCAAATTAGCTCAATTCCCTTGTGACATGAAGTTCCCACAGCGTTAAAAATAGCTAAATGATTCGGTAGACCTCATCTAGTTATGTATAGTTATGTTTGCTTGTAACGTGACCTGCATCCAGACAGCTGTTAGCCGCAAGCGCTAGCTAGTGTTACAGCCCACTGCGCTCTTACTCAGCGTGGTCCAATTTAGAGGAGACCTTACACCTTAGTGTAATGACAGCTGCCAGGGAACACTCTTGGGGGAGAGGTGTGTTTGGTGGGGGTTCGAAGAGCACATCTATTTCACACTTGACCATTCTTAGGTGTACGTAAGCAGACCAGCCCTGGTGGAAAAGCTCCAGCAGCGACAGCTGTCAAGCACAGGGAATTCCTGCAGACATTTAAGGCTGTTAATCTCAATGTATCGAACCCTCATTATTCAAATGTGACAGGAGGTGTTGCCATGGCGAGCCTGGTTGACGTGGGGCTGTCAATCACACCGTCCTGTCCTGCGATAACAGCATCGGCGATGACATTTGGTGGGGGAGGGGACGAGGAAAACGTGCGTGTCGGAATTAAAGAAGGGGGGCAATTAGGTCGAGAGAAAAGATTGTTCAATTATACACCATCCATGCGGGTCTAAAGCAAACGCTATTACAGAGAGCTAACATTATCTCTCTGATGCTAAAGTGGATCATAGATTTTACTCCAAACAGATGTGACTGTTGTTCAGTGTGTTAAAGAGGTAAAAATAAGGCATGATAATTGTCTTACAAATGGATAGTGAGCAAATGTTTGGAATTGCTAATATTGATGAGACAGCTAGTGTCCACTTAATCTGATACTCCCACACAAACAAATGTAGAGGAAACATCAGCATGTGCATCTCTATCTTCCCTGTTAAACATACCTTTAACAACGTGAAAGGTGCTTTTAACTTATTTGTAACATTTTGCAAACGTCAACATTTCTCTCCAAAACCCCGCCCTCTAAAGACATGTTAGCAAACCCAATGACAGCAATGCTTCTTTTGAAGACTGTTTTGCTAATGTTTTCACCTGACGTCACAAACACACACGCACACGGCCTGCTAAGACAAAGTCAGTGGGCTTGCTGTCAGGTCCAATATGGTTTTAAACATTCATGCATTACATCGAGACAATCTATGCTGAAATCTGCTGCTAAATGCTTAAATGATCAGCAACCTGAAGCGGTCTATCTGCTTGCTTGCTTGTCTATCTGTACTTACGGGATTCTTCCCGCCGGAGTCTTGCTTTCGATTTAAAAAATGGCAGATGCGTGAAATCAGCGTATACGTTGACCTCAGAAAATCTTCAGACAGACTGATCTCATGAAATAGCGTGTGTATGACACGCCAATTCGTATTTTCATTTTTGGCGTGCTATCAAGACGCATAATCGCCTTTCAGCGTGTTTATGAACGCCGTTGACTTAACGTTATATAAATATATGACTTACCTCAACCCCGTCCCTAAACCTAACCATCACTGGGGTTAATGGCATTTATGACTGGAGATTTGACTGCGTGTACAGACACGCGGAATGACGCGGACGTTAATGGTGTAGACATATACGCATACACGCGGATACACGCGGATAGCACAAAATGCGTAGAGATAACACGCCACCTGGCGCGAAAGTGGCGTATATGTTTACGCAAAAGTCATGATGTCATGTTGCTTCAGAAGTACTGTGACAAGGGAAATGAAATAAAAAAGAAAAGAAAATACAAATTCTCCCAATTAACTTTCTTAAAACAAAAGAACTCATGGCAGGATGCTATTACAAAAACAAAAAAAAACTATTATTCTTTGTAATCTTTAACCAAAATATAATAATCTACATTTCCACTGACATTACTTTGGCTGCACAGACTATTATATAATATCGAAGGCGATCTTGCATTAAGTCTGGCCAAAAACGTTTTTATTAGTAAATATTTCTTAAATTAGATCAAATCACAAATGTAGAAATTCATGTTGACATCAACCTCTAAATCCTATTGACTGTTTTCATAGTGCAATGAACTCTTCTAATAATATCTCAAAAGATAAATGTAATTCCTGCTGATTTGTCGCAGAAACACCCATGACTAATGTTTATCAGAAGCAGTTCTGACTAACATAATGGATTTCCAATAACAATAACACCACCAGCACCGCAGCTGCTCAGTTCCTCGATATCAAAGTGTAAACCAGGAAAAGTGTTGTCCACATCCCTTCCAATTCCATTCATGGCAAGTCCTCCAGACGATGTCATTATTTCACTCTGAAAACAGACTAAGAATAACACAGCTAACAAGAGACCTGAAAGGGTCCTTATATGGCCAAAGAGAACAGGGCTTTACGCCAGACCCAACATTAGACCTCTCAGCGCAGGGGGCCCCGTGAGCCACAATGACTCAAATCAGGACCCGTGAGCCTGTGCCGCTGGAATGCGAGGATCGGGAACTCTGTGTGAGGGACACATGAAGCCTTCTGTCTTAGATAAGATCATGTGTGACTCTGACTCCAGCCTGTCCTGTGATTCCAATGTGAGGTCGGCTGATTACAGAAGAGCTGTCACAGAAAAGTTGGAGTCACATGCTGATTTTGTAAACACTGATTTCTGTCCACGTCAAGGCTGGATATGGTTACTTAGCAAGTGTCGACAGCTTCGAAAATGTTAGTATGAAGCCTGAGAGGTTCAACCTTTACAGACTCACTAAAACACTGATCCAACACAGCAGGCTCAAACATAGATGTATTAAGGTGGGAAAAGATCAAACTTTCATTAAAAAAAACCCCCACATTTGCTGAAGAGTAGTATGCACTGAAAAATGACTGTCTTGTTTTCCAGTAAAAATACCTTAAATCCCTAAAATGAGACAAATGTGTTCTTCAAGCAGTACTCAAATGTAAATATCAGTTAAAAAGGATGAAATATAAAATGCACAACCAAATCATTATGTATTATTCATATACTGTGGTATTTACAATGCACTGTAAGGCAGATCAAAGAATACCAGAGGATCACAAATCTGGAAGTGTGTAAAAAAACATCACCAGGTTTTCCATTTTTTTCATGGTCACAATTTGACCATCAAATATGGAAATGCTATCAAATATGATAAAAACCTTTAGACGAGACGTATACGATATTAAACATTTTCATAGATATATGAAATCTATATATGAATTATATATCTTAAATAAGACTATTTAGTCTAACTGGACTGGGCTGGACTTTTTTCAAGGATTTTTAGGTAATATAACTGGAAAAACAAATAAAAAATGTCATGAAAATCTCATAAATGTCATGAATGGCTTTCCTGCTGACCCCCATGAAATGTTTTGAATTCAACTTGCATTCAATTTTTCAAATCTTCTGCAAGGAAGGTTAAAATCTAGTCTTAAATCAAAATCCTCAATCAACTTTATTTCAATTATGTCACTTTAAAATCTATCTAAGTCTAATCATTGCTAGCTAGCACGTGTCTCTAGGAAGACTTTGCAAGATGTTGCTCCATATGGGTTTGGAACATCAGGGTGAGTAAATGACGACAAAAATCCTAATACTGTGGTTGGATGAATTAACCATTCAATGCTTGAGCACCGTCACTACTAAACAAAAATCATGGGGAAAAGGAGCTGTGCTCAATCCCTAACATTTCACTTCATTTCAATTTGTATGTTTTCATCCAAAGTTGCAAATTTAACAATTGTGAACAAAGCACCGTTTCAATCCAGAGAGCCGGAGGGAATAAAATCGTCCCTTCCTGATAAACTGGCCCTAAAGATCATCACCAAGAAAAATGGACGTTTCTTCAGTAGAAGCCAATGTGTATTATCATTTTCATAAATAATAAATGACTTGCACTTCAGAGCACGCAGACGAAACGCAATAAACGTGATCACGTTATCTTGCTTTTGGATGCCTTCTGTTTAGGAATGCAGTCGTGTAAGATTAGTTCTGGAAGGTATTTATACCAAACCACTTTGTTCAGGCATTTCAGATACATTGCAACAAGAAGATGCTTGGTGTGCGTCGCAGAATATATTCAGTGAATGCGTTTCTAAATGCGCGTTTTCTTATCGGATAAAAAATGTATCCGACTCAATTGAGCGCATACGTTTTTATGCACAATTTATGAGCATCTGTGCATTTCCAGCCCGCTTTTTTTATGCGATATCCAAAAATGCGCATAAAAATAGGTGGATGGAAACACAGCTATTGTGATTCTACAAGGCAGTCCTGCTGCAACCAGCGAGTGACGTTATCATGAACTTCAGTGTCGCAATGTGCTGATAGTGCAAATACTTCAGATGAGATACAATCAATATCCTGAAACGTAAACATCTGCATGCTTTTCTGGCGACAGGGCGGGCCCGCATCTAATTTGTGTCGAGACGCTGTACCCAAACCCAAGGTTTATCAGCGAATGTACAAGGCTAATCCTGCACTGACAGACCTCCGAAGGTGTCATCTCTCTGTTTCCATAGTAACGTGACTCCCAACACCTGCCTGGATGTCTCCGGCGCAGCACGGGCCACCCCTGCGGATCACGTGACGAGTGCTTCTCATTAGCTGCGGTCCGCCTGATCTCCCAGCACGACACTTTGGATTCACCGTAGCCTCTGCACCTGTAATCACAGAACACAGATGCCAAAACAATTACAGCTGTGCCAGGAGACCTGAATGTAAATATCAGGACGTGTTGAAAAGGATGAAATTTAAATTGCACAAGCATACAATGAAACATAATTTGCTATGATAACCGTTTTTGAAGCACTCTCTGTGCATCTTATTCATTCTGAAAGCACGGTTTTGGAGTAAACGAGAGATGGAAGAACAGACTACAGTAGGTGTGATTATTCATATACCATGGTATTGACAATGTAATGTAAGATGAATTAAAAATACAATAAAATAACAACTCAAAATCAGTCAAAATCATTTTTTTTCTGTGAAGTGTCATGTCAGTATTATTTATATACTATTATTTAATTATTAGCTTTTTAGTTTACTTTTATTAATTTTGTTATGTGCTTTGTCGTTTTTGTTTTAATGTATCTCTATTTAGCTCAATTTTATTTGATTTTTTGTTTTAGTAATTTTAGCCAGTAATTTTGTCGCTAATTTTATTCACTTACCGAAAACAATTTTGAATAGTTTTAGTTACCGATAACAACAGTAATACTACTTTCTTATAAGAGAATATAAGAACTTAATAACTTAAGTTCATCATTTACCTCCACTCATGTTGTTCCAAATATTTTTTTTGGAAGACAAAGGTGAATTTTTGGTCACTCTTTATCATATACCAAAACTTGAAAAATACCATTAACATGATTTTTTTGCTATTGTCTGTCATTTTGATTAATCATGACATGAGAAATCAAATTTGCCCTGATGTTTTGACTTAAAAGAGGTCTTTGTACCAAGTACGCCCTCCTCATAATAAACAAAGGATTTATTTGATCAAGCTCGAAAATTGGCTCGTTTTGATATTTCGGGATTTATGATTTCACACAGGAAATACATTTGCATACGACTGCCTCCAGAGCAAGACATCGATGAACAGTTTTACATCTTCGCATCATAGGCCCCGCCCACTGGCATTCAGTCGCTTAACGACTGACACCTGACACGTGTCAAAAGCAAATAGAACCCATTATAATAACTGACACTGTCTACACTGGATGCATGCTCACTTTCTGGCATACTCCAGGCGATTGAGTGGACAACAGGACAAATCATGGAAGAGTAAATGGAAGCATCAAGGCATGTTTGTTTAAACAGCTCATTTGCTAAATTCTGTCAAAACTTCAGAAGAAACCCAGTGTCAGGAACAAGTGGATGATTTATTTTAATGGCGTCATGGATCACGTCGGAGGACTATATGTTTGTTCTGAGGATTTGACTGTTTTGTAGAGGCACAGTGTAATGGAGAGATTGCAACGAAACTTTTGTTGACAGATGAAACGGTCAGCATAACAAATCATCATTTCATAGTGTTTTATGTGAGTAACATTTTCAAACCACTTACTCATGCGCAATAGTGACTGGGCTGGGCTGACTGTTTATTGACAAGTCTTAAAGGAGTCACCCCTTAAAAATGCAGTTTCAGGAAGAGGATCAGAATGAGGGTTGAAAATAATCTCTTTTTTTACATATATATTTGTTTTTTGAGCAAAAAACTTTATTAACATTATAAGTGAACCGCAAGGAACAAATTAAAATAAAATAAAAAATCCATGTTATGACCCCCATCCATATTTGTTTACATTAAAAAGAAAAGAGATAACCCAGGATCTCCTTTTCTATAATGAGAAATAATGACAGAATTTTTTCGGGAAGGATAAAATATGTCTTTAAATGATTTTTTTTTTAAACTGAATTGGGGTTTATATATCTCTTGACACTCATATTAAAGATATTCATTATTGTACAATCTCCTTTCCTCATTCCCACAGCCCATAAGAACATAAGGAGCTGCTGACAGAGATAATTACCCCTCTTCTCCCCTCCCTGATGTGTATTAATGCATTAAACAGTCCCATTTCACCCAGCTGCTACTGTGTGCTACACCTGCGATCGGACGTGCTGTAAATCTGATGCTCAATATAACGTCCAGGTCTAGAACCACACCATTATCTGTAATCTAATTAAGATTAATGACACGGCTGATGATGGATGCCTGGCTATCACAGACTGAACCTGCCGATCTGTGTCAAAATGAGCAGCTCCACACTGATCACCATGTCATAGGCAGAAAAACCGAGAACATTTTCAAGAAAAATAGAGGCATTTTGTGGCCCATCATGACAGCTGTGAAGCAGATAAGTGTGCGAGGATAGTAATGGTGGACTCAGAACAGGTGGAGCGGTCCAGGTGTGGGGAAACACATCTGAATTGTTTTATCAGGTACAACTGGCCCAAGCAGGTGGAAGTATGTCAGACACTAAAAGGTGAAGAGGAGCAAAGGATCCTGGGAAGATGAACAGGTGTTAAGTGACAGAAAGAGAGCAAGAGTAGGTCACAGGGCAATGACGCTTGAAACGATTAATGTTGCCATTATAAAGGTCGGAAGCATCAGGGTGTTTATTAATATAACTCTCATTGTATTCGTCTGAAAGAGGAAAGTCATTTACACCTAGGATGGCTTGAGGGTGAGTAAATCATGGGGTCAATTTCATTTTAAAGTCAACTACTCCTTTAAAGGGTTAGTTCACCCAAAAAAGCTCAGACTTTATCCATCTTCGGAACACAAATGAAGATCTTTTTAATTAAATCTGAGAGCATTTTGTCTGTGATTTTCTGAGGAGACACGATCGCTTTATATGATGAACCGATTCAATTTAGGATTTCAGATGAGCTTCTGTTTACGTTCGCTGTTCAATGTTTGATTGTGAATAAAAGCCTAAATTAATCTGTTCATCATATAAAGCGACCCTGTCTCTTCAGAAAATTTGGACTAAACCACTCAGTTCACAGGGATTAGTTTGACTATCTCTTTATTAACTTTTTGAAGCGTCAAATTTGATAGTTGTGTAGGAGGAAATATTACAGTAGATTACAATATAAAAGGCAATATTACAGTAGATTATAACAGCAACAACAATAAGTACACTGTAAAAAAATATTGATGGTTTAACTTAAAAAAGTAAGTAACCTGGTAGCCTTAAAATTTTAAGTTGATTGAACTGGAAAAAGTGAGTTAATACAATGAAGGAGATTAATTTAACCATCAGAAACTCAAAATTATATGTTATCTGAACTAAATAAATTATTTAAGTTGATTTGACAAAATAAAAAAAATTTATGATTACTACACTGTAAAAAAATATTGTTGGTTTAACTTAAAAAAGTAAGTAACCCGGGTTGCCTTAAAATTTTAAGTTGATTGAACTGGAAAAAGTGAGTTAACACAATGAAGTAGATTAATTTAACCATCAGAAACTAAAAATAATAAGTTCAACTAAATAAATTATTATAAAGTTGATTTGACAAAAGAAAATATGTTGTGATGACAAATCTTGAAAATATTTTTTACAGTGTATATATTGTGTAATAATAAGTATAATTAATATTAAATCATTGTTCAGGGAATATGTACATCCTTAAAATGTGATTTTTTAAATTAACTGGAGAAAAAAAAGTTTACAACGATTGTTTTCATGTTTTCAAAGAACATATCTTGAATTAAGTCTATTTTCCTTACCCCATTGGCGTAATAGTTTTGTCTTAAGTTAGTTTTAGTTCAACATTTTTTTCAAGATATATTCTTATGTTTTGTTGAATAAAGTTTATTCTTACCCCATTGGCAGATTTTGTCTTGTTTCACAAATGAACTTCATTACATTTAGTTAAGTTGAAATAATCCAAAATATAATGTCTGAATGAGAGTTGTTAAATCTTACACAGCAATTTATTTACTATTTTACAGGAAAGCAAAGACACAAATGTTTTGATGTATTTGATGAGCCTATGCATCAGTAGCATGTCTAATATGCCTTGAAATATTATTTACACATGCAGGTTTTGGAGTCATGCCTATGTAATCATCAATAAACGGATCGTTTGTCACGATTCATTAAATCTGTTATACGACAGCAAACTTTCTAAATCCGTCCACGCTTTCATGCACACAAGCGCACGTCACATGGCTTATTCAGTAAAGGTTAAGCATGAGGAAAATGGTAAATTGATGAGGGTGACGCTATGAATACTTTAACCCGCAGGTCTTTTGTAAATCCGGTGACCGTTCTCCGATTCCTTTGAATAACAATTGAAGACCTTTTCCTAAACCACATGACCGCACACTTCCCACGGGACGACCCAGCACATGTGTAAGCAGTGACACCCTGCAGCCTGTCAAACACACTCACTTACTCACTACAGATCGCATTCATGTGATTGTGGCGCGTGTGTGTGTTTTTTTAGCAGCTGCTCTGTTCATTTAAATGTTAAGACATTCCCATGAGCATTTCTCATTAGCCAAATTCCAATAAACTACAACAGAGGAAATCATATGCCACACGGATCTCTGTTTTGAACTGGGGCATTTCTGCACAGTGCTGATAAGAAATATAAGATGAGATCTATTTTCACAAGTCCCCCGCGACACGATTCTTGACATCGGGGTGGCCCATTGACAGTTTAATGGAAATCCCAAGAGAACCTGCAAACTTTAAATGTGTCGCATTTAATGAAGGATCTATCCAGATGCAGAGCCTTAAAAACTGTTTGAGGGGACCAAATCTCAAAAACACCATTGATGGACTGAGCTAAAGGGTTCAATGAGGGCGACTGTAGTTAACAATAACAGGATCCCATCCCCCTCAAGACACAAACACACACACAGCTCATTATTGCGCTGGGATTAGGGTTTGGGAAGGGCATGGGGACAAGGAACAGAAATCATTAGTGTTCTCTTTATGAGCACACACACTAAATGGGTGTGGGGATGCCTCAAGAAAAAGAAAATTAGTCAGATTAAACAAACATCCATTCTTGTCATAGCCATAAAAAAAGAATACAAACGTGCTGTAAAAATGTATAACAAATGCTAGAGTAAATGTTAGTAAATTGGGATTATATTTAAGACACTAAAATCACCTTAAAATGCACGACTTCATGTATTATTAACCCTAAGACCGTATTCTGGACAAATGTGGGGAAAAAAGTTTTGATTTATTTTTAAAAAATACTTCCCTTGATCTGATCGGTACAAGACTTGGCTACTTTTTCTAAGTTTGCCTCCTGAACGCGGACATTTTTTTTTTTGACTCAATTCTACAATGTTAAGTGGGTGAAAAATAAAAACTCCTTAATCTTGTATTTGGGTCAAAAATGGGCACCCATAGAAATGAATGGGAAAAACTGTCATTTATTCTAAAATAAGCCAAAATAAGACACCAGATGACAGCAAAGTCACTTCATCTTTAGGTTTTAGCTCAAAAAACTTATTGGAATGATATTTTAATGTAGTAAAAAAAAAAAAAACATAAAACATAAAAATAAGCATCATTTACATAGAAAATATGGTACTTTTTGAAGTAAATGAATTCCAAAATACCCCCAAAATAAAAAAAAAAACACCAGAAATGGATAGGAAAAACTTTATCGAAGACAGTGATATAACATTTATAATAAATAAAAATTAGGATCACACCTGAGTCCTCTGTGCCCACATTTGTCCACAATTACAGGATTAAGGGCTATAAAGTGAATACGGTTTGAGGGCTACAATGATTGTTTTGGATGAATCATTTTATAATTTACAGAAGTTTCTGTGCGACTCATAGACATTTAAATAGATATATGTGGCTTCTTATGTTAGTCATGTCCAGTAGGTTAAGTCAGGGAGTTTAATATATTTCATTAATGCAGCGAATGTTTATTAATGCTATTTTAATTATTCAAAAGTATAGTTTTACATGACATTGTAATATATTTTAACCATTGCATCATTTATACTGTCTTTATAAAACTTCATTACTACTACTTTCGTGGAACACAAAAAGTGATGTTCAATGTCTTTTCCATTTTCTTCATTCACATGAACTAGAACTGAAGCTGCCAAGATCCAAAAATATCAGGCATAAAAATAAAATTAAACGCAAATAATAGAATATAAATAGTATTGAAACAAGAAAGCAAGCAAGAAAGAAATAAAGATAGTTGTTTGAAATGTTTTTGACTGTGATGAGAATAAACATAAGTCATCGAAATGTGTCATGTGACCACTGGCACCAATTCACTCTTAAAACGCTCAATTAAAAACTGTATGAGCTACTTCTTTCCCTAATGTATCCAATTAAACACTAATATGTTTTATGTTAAAGAATGTGCCATGCAAGTGAAGCAATAAATAGGTTTCATTAAAGTCAATTTACCAAGATTCAAAAATGTAAATCTCTTGAATTACTGGGACGCCAACATAGAGCTCATTAGACAGGAGAAAGTGGTAAATTGTGGTTTGGAAAAATAATGAGGGAAGATATTGTGCAGTGATCCATGGGACAATCCCCACAGGGGACCGTAAAGGCACAAGGAGACAGAGGGAGAAAGGGAGAGGTGGCCACCACGCTCTCATCTCTAGCCCATCTTTTGCCCTCTGTGAGACCCTATATTGTGAACCGCTGATCTGAGCCATTGTGAAGGGACCCACTACGGGTTAAGCACTTCAGATACACATTGTTACAAGCTAAGTGATCTATGATGACCCCCAAATGCTCACTCTCTTTCTTTCTCTGTCTCTGTTGCTTTTCACCCTCACTCTCTGATCTCTTGCTGTGGAGGTTACAATATGTTGCTAAGACTTTTTAATAGGCTTTTTAAGGGAGTTCTTCAAAGGATCTGACTCCACAAATCACTCCTGAGGATTTGGGAACGCAGAAAAGCCTATACTTTATGTAGCATATGTTGTGCTCATTTGTGAATATTATCATGCTGAAATCATAAACTTTGTCGTCACAGAACTTATTTTCTCCTTGGCCATCAAAAATAATAATGTAAATATACCTAAAAATTCCTTTTCCATGCACACATTCTGACCAATCAACTCTCTCTCTCTCGGTCACCTTGACCGCCCTCATTCCACAGGTCTGTATTGAAGGGCAATGGCCGTGAAACAGCATTGAGGAGTGTGTGAGTGTGTAGAGGGGTGTTGGCGGGAATTCTGAGAGATTGAAGCCTGTGAGAACCGAAGCTACCCACCATCCCACCTCCCCTCATGCTCTGCTCCCCCTCACTGCATGGAGACAGACAATGCTGGCAGGTGGTTTGGCCTCCTTCAAAAAAAACGAAGGTCTTTTCGCTGTTTGGAGGCTGAAACTAAGCATTTTTGTCCTTATTTGATGCCACGTTTTGCTCACATTCTCTCCAGTTAACAATATGGTTAAGAAAAATCAGTATTTGTATCTTTGTTTTGACACTTTGGTTCCAATCGCATCTGTGTGTTAAAACATTGATCACAGTTTAATTTAAGCCTCACAAAAAATGACTATGGTAACCATAGTTTCTGCCAAAACGGTGATTATAATGAATGTTGATTATTATCAAATTCTATTTTAATTATTTTGGCAGTGATGTCATGTAAACTTGTTTTTTATCAGCTGTACATGGAAATCAACGTGTAAAAGTGGCTATTAATGATTAAAAATATGCAAAGAATACACGACCAATCACAATTCAATAAAGAGCAATTAAGAAGAGTAATTAAAATTCAATATGCAATAGATGAAAATTAATATGTAATGATTTACAAAAAGTTTGAATGGAATATGTGCATAATTCATTGCTGAAGTTTAATAATCAAAGTTTGAGGTTTACAACAAACCCTATTTTTTAGGAATACAGTAGCTTCAAGCACTAATTAATACGGGATCTTCAAATAAGAAGCTGTCAAACTCTGTCACATTTTCATTATACCACATTTTTATTATGGAAATTAACTACAACACTTTCCATAAACGGGAAGGCATTTGTCATATGCTATCAGGGGCATATTTATACATCTTGCTGCTGTAGAATTGTTGATTGTAAAAAAGCAAAATAGGTTGTCAACGGAGCAGAGAAATCTCAAAGCAAATCAATCCTCCCATCACAACGAAAATAACTTAGTCATTATGACTAAATCAGGATGCACGACAACAACATATCATCCATAATTAATGAGCCCGCAAGATCAGTGCCATAAATAACTGGGTTTGTAACAACAAGAGACACAAGAGGTGTAAGGAATATCTTACAGATCCAAAACACTGTGTAGTGTTCACACATATATGTATAGCTGGATATAAGTGCTTTAGTTGAGTGCTGTCTATAGCAGCATCATCTCTGCTGGTCCAGCTCTCTAATGAGACCAGATTCAATAAAAGACACTTAGAGGTCCACGGCCGGAAGAGACAATGCAAATAGAGTTTATTCTCAGCCTGGATGTCTGGTTTTCTTGGAAAGCAGAGATGAAGCAATCACGGCTGCGATGTTTATTTGATTTAGGATCCCTCTTGCTCTCTTCACCCACTCCCAACAAAAAAAAAAAAAAAGAGAGAGAGAGAGAGAGAGATACACGCCTGCCTGGAGAAAAGTGGATGAAAAGAGCTGATTGAGTTTGAAAATAGAGCGCTTTATCTGCTAATACACTTGTGATATGTGGATAAAATATATTTACAGCACTTTTATGATTTTGCAATCTTTCTAACAACTCCTGCTAAGTTTCTTAAAACCGAACAAAGCGTGTGATCTTTTTTATTTTACGATTTCACACAACCGATTCCCTATTCAGTTGTTTCAAAAGCATCTGGAATTCCACAAGGCCTGACATGCATTATCAAATTCAGTTTTTCATCTTCTTTACAAGTCTTCATTTCATTCACCCGCTCTGCTATTCAAATCACAATGCATTAGCAAGCAGCGGTTCTAAGAAAGTGCTGATATCCTTTGATAGCTTGCCCCCTGTCACCCCACTCCCTCCCGTTTTCTTACCCGCTTTTGTGTCTTTGTGAACTTGGCCTCTTTGGAGGCCCTCACAAAAGCATCCTGAGGAGCGAGGGTCCCGCGCCACACACAGAATGCAACGCACTGACTCAGTGTGAGACCAAAACACACCGACTAGTCCCTGCACTTGCACTGACACCAATACGTCACACAATAAATGAATGGCAGTTTTTTTTTCGGTAGAAAAAAAATGCTTTACATCAGTTGAACTCGATGCCCCCAGAAGGATAGTGGCGCCAATAAACTTCCTTAAACTGCTTTATTAAAGGTAAACTAATTTAGAAATGGATTTGGATATGCTTAAATAGATTTGCAAAAATAAATTATGAGGGTTTTAAACAATTTTCATCAGGATAGATAGATAGATAGATAGATAGATAGATAGATAGATAGATAGATAGATAGATAGATAGATAGATAGATAGATAGATAGATAGATAGATAGATAGATAGATAGATAGATAGATAGATAGATAGATAGATAGATAGATAGATAGATAGATAGATAGATAGATAGATAGATAGATGGACGTATGTATAGATAGATAGATGGATAGATGGGTAGATGGATAGATGGAGTGATGGATGGACGTATGTATAGATAGATAGATGGATAGATGGGTAGATGGATAGATAGATGGACGTATGTATAGATAGATAGATGGATAGATGGATGGATGGATGGATGGATGGATGGATGGATGGCGTACGAACGGACGGACAGATAGATAGTCAACAAGAGATCAACCAATTTAAAATATTGAGAAAATATGCTTAAGTATAACGAAAGATTTTTGCATGAAGCCATTACTAGCATTGTAAGTGGGGACAAAATGCAGAAAAATTTTAATTTCTGTTAAATATTATTTGCTGGTCAGGGGACTTGGATAAAGCTTGGATAAAACAAAACAAAAACAAGCAGTCATTAACAAAGGCTACACTCTTGTGAAAACTTCCTACTTTGTTTCCTTGGCTCTGACCCCATTCATCCCACCCACAATGCCCTGCTGGAATTCCTAATGGGTGGGAGGGTGAACTCAATGGGAGGGTTGGGGCTCCCGGCAGCATTCCACCACAGAGATCCCAGCCAATGGCTCTAGATTGGAGAGGAGGAGACAAGAGGAGGGGTGGGGGGGGTTCAGATTTGGGCCGGGCTTTGCTAGCTTCTTCCCATGAACCTCATGGACATGGTACACCAAAGACAGCGTGCTCCCACACACTGCAAAACAGAGACTTGTCAAAACCAATTACAGATGACTGGGGCGTCCAAAGAGACCACGGACATAGGATGAAATTGGGGTCAGGGAAAGAGTTCAGAGAGGCTGTTCGTGGAACCAATAGGTTACAGAGCACCTCCTGTAGCTTTTTGTCTTCCTCAATCCATGTTTGTCAGAACAAATGTGTCACGAAGAACCACAGATTCTTCACATTCTCTCTTAGATTAAAGAAAATGGAGGAAGATTGGTTTGATGACATCTTGAATCGCACCGTCATTTTTCAATTTATTTTCTCCGCCTCTACGTCCTGATCATCCTAAACTGGATTTATTGCCAACTTATCAAATAAGTGTATATATTTTTAACATAAAATAGAGAAATTTCAAACAGAAGAGGATAAATGAAGTCAAAATTATGTGGAAGAAACAAGAAAGTGGAGTAATGAGAGAGATGTAACTTGCACAGCAAGCGTTTAAGTTGCTAACAGCCAAGGTTGTGCACCATTCAGAATTGCTTTGAGAAAGACTTTAATTCCAATTAGATTCTTGAATTTAAACAGAAGGCATTTCTCAAAATGCATTACCTGTATTTGCAGACTGTTCTCATGAAATGGCGTATGTATGACACGCCCGTTCGTATTTCCATTTTTGGTGTGCTATCAACACGCATAATCGGTTTTCAGCGTGTTTATGAACGGCGTTGACTTAACGTTACATCACTGTATAAATCTATGATCTACCCATCTCTGGGGTTAATACCATTTATGAGTCTTCCCCTACCATCCTAGGAAAAAATCTCCCCAGAAGTAGATCTACATTTTGCTTCGTTTCGTTCGGACATTTAACGCCGTGTACATACACGCGGAATCACTCGGACATTTAACGGCGTAGACATGCACACATACAAGCGGATAGCTCAAAATGCGTATAGATAACATGCCACTTGACTTGAAAGTGGCGTGTATGTTGTTTACGCAAAAGTCATGATGTCATGTTGGTATTTGAAATACAATTCAGTGAAATCCTCATGTCATTCTAATCCAAATACCAATTCCACCTTCCAGTTGGGCGTGGCCAATTAAACTCAAACTCATGAACAGAAAGGGAGACGTTTCTTTAATTCGGAATGCAGCACAACCCTGACACAGACTAACATTACAGAACACGCAAGTCAGAGAATGCTGCCATTAACCAATCAAAATCAAGTATTCCAGAGAGCCGCATAATGAAGTGAGATCTGATAAGGTATTAAATGATAACACAAACACAGTGAGGTGGGATTTGAAAGTAACTCTGAAATAAAAAACTGACACCTTTGCTGTTTTCAGCATTTGGAAAAAAAGGGTTGACCTTCCTCATGAACCTTAACATGAGCAAAGCCAAAGGGCTTCTTAAAGGGCAAGAGGTATTGACACATCAAACACTGCCCCACTCATTACGTCTTAGGAAAGATATTCACAGATGTCTTAAAAAATAAATAAAATCCTGTATAATAATGAGATTAACTGACTGCAAGATGTCTCTTTGTTGTTAGTTTTCAAATGAGGAAACAGAGCCTTATAAGGGAATGTGGAAATGCTAAAAACAATACTACCATGAAACAATGCAAGGATTAAAAGACCTCACTTCCTTCTTACCGGTGTCCTTTTCAGCACGGAACAAATAAAACAAAAAAATCTTTGTAGCTACACAGTGAATGACAGATTCAGAGCGCTTTGAGATGAAGCCAGATTCACACGACCTGTACTGTGTTGATGTGCCAAGCAGACACAGAGTTCATGGGCTCTACGGCGCCATCTATCGATCAGCCGAGGAGGCACAGAAGGGCCTGTTTCTCAGAACCTCCTTAACAGGAATAACATGCTTGGAATCACAGCCTGTTTTTTTTTTTTTTTTTCCAAATTACAGAGTGTTTTGATCTTGTGATGATCATAGAATGATTATAGTACTTGTCGGTCAATGAATTCTCTCCAGCCATATGATGATTAACCACAGTGGTCATGTGCAGAGAGGACTACTCTAAAATACATTGACATAATGCTTTAAATATAACGTTCTCTCATATGGTGGGCTGCAGACAGCAAGAAAAAAGGATGTTAAATGCAAATCATAAAATGCAGCAAAGCATATAATTGTGCAGTTAGGCTTAAGGAATGCACAGAATAAAAATAAAATTAAATGCTAGAAGTGAATTTAGACATCACAATATTACAATGTACAATATATATATATATATATATATAGCATTTTGTGATTATATTTCCCAGACATCAAATTGTTTTTGTCTGTTTTGATTAACTTATGAAAAATTCAAGAGACGTTTACAAATAAAACCCTCAAATGAAAATGCAATCAACTTACAGTAAGTAGTTCATGGCATATTAATTAATATATATTAATATATTAATCACATCCAAAATAAAAGTTTGTGTTCACATAACATGTGTGTGTAGTGTGTATAATTATTTTGTACATATAAATACACACATATGCATGTATACATTTAAGAAAAAATTTATACATTGCATGTATACTTTTAAGAAAATATTAATATATCAAATATGTATGTATAATATACATTTTTTATATAAAGTTTATACATGCAAATATCTCTTAAATGTATACATGCATGTGTGTGTGTATTTATATATACACAAAATAATTATACACACTACACACACATATATTATGTAAACACAAATTTTTATTTTGGATGCGATAAATCGCGATTAATCGTTTCACGGCCTTAATATTAATGAACTCATTTTAAAGACATGTGTCTTCAATTTTGTAAAAAATAAAAATAATATTTAATTTAAAAAAATACATTAAAATCTGCGTCCTGAAGCTCTCAAAAAATGTGTGATTCTAAAATGCTTGAATGGTGATGGATACTATTTCCAAATATAACACATTGATGCAGTTACTCAAGCTCCTCTTCTCTTCTAAACGGCTGTGGGAGTGGGAGGCAGGGTTAGGTAAGGTGATGGTGGTAGTTGTGATGTATTATATCCCAGAATGCTCTGTCTGTTTTAGCACAGTGCAGGGTTTGGGCAGAAGCCAGACTCCACTGTTACCATGGGAACCATTTACACCAGTCTGGCATCACAAGAGCAGTTCAGCCTTTTACTACAAGATGAACCAGCAATACAAAAAAAAAAAAAAAAACTACAACATGCTTGACCTCACCAAAGTGTACAGTCAGCTGCATGTCTCATTTTTTAATTTCCCTAAAATGGTCAAAGGTCCATCCCGGATGCCCAAAATCCCCATAAATTCAAAAACAGTTCTCTGAACAAAAACAGAGTCATATTAGGCAGGAAGGAGAATACCCAGGCAATTCCACAGAATCTGTCCCGTTTCAGCTGAGGAATGTTATGTACAGCGGAGACAGGGAGGGTGGACAAAAACATTACTAGAAAAACATGAAATATTCGGGAAAGGACACAGTGATCTAAAAGTTCATGTGCTCATGAGGTTTGAAATGCGATGACTAAGAATTAGACTAAGGGAATTATTAGATTGTGTAAAGATAAAAAACAGGCTTATTATCATCAATAGATGTGATGTAGCGCTCCCTGCTGGCAATAACTGCCACAAACGCATAATTCCAACATCAAACATCTAATTCACTGAGAAAAAAAAAACATTTTCTTTATCAGTGTCTTTCTCTCTCTGTGTGTTTGTGTGCGTGTTGGGGTCTGGTGAACCCTACATTATGGGCACATTTACGTAGGTAACACTTTAATTTGATGGTCCTCTTTTGGCATTCAGTTAATTATAAGCTTGGACCTTCATGTCAACTAACTCTCAGTAAAGTATAAGACTGTCTGCTTAATACCTGCTAACACTGCTAACGTTTTTGTCCCCCAACAGACATTATACTGACTGTCAACTTATTCTACTAACGCTAACAGACCACTAATAGTCTAATGAGAATTAGTTGACATGTAGGTATATTGTTACTCCTTAGTCAACCAAATGTCTGAAGAGGACCCTCAAAATAAAGTGTAACCCTCAAATCTCTTCTTCATAGAAATCTAGCAAAAACACACACACACACACACACAAATATATATATATATATATATTAGGGCCGTGCAAAAGTTAATTGCGATTAATCGCATCCAAAATAAAAGTCTGTGTTTACATAATATATTTGTGTGTGCTGTATATAATTATTTTGTATATATAAATACCTATGCATGCATGTATATATTTAAGAATTATTTGCGGTTAAATTCTGTATATATTTATAAATACATAATCTATATTATATAAATATAAATATTTTATATATGAATAACATATTTTCTTAAATATATACATGCATGTGGGTGTATTTATATATTCAAAATAATTATATACAGCACACACAAATATATTATGTAAACAGAGACTTTTATTTTGGATGCGATTAATCGTAATTAACTTTTGCACAGCCCTAATATATATATATATATATATGAAGGTCTTGGAGTCAAACAGGTTGAGAATCAATGCAATAAAAGGGTAAGAAAAATAAATAGTTCACCTAAGAAATTTAAAAAAAACTCACCAGTTCTTTGTGGAGAGAAGATGTTTCTGAAGGATCTTCAAGCAGGTCTGTTCCACACAATGAAAGTGAAGAAGACTTTTGTTGTTAAGCTCCTAGAAGGACAAAGGAACAGTCTCAAGTATTCTAAAGCCACAATGCAGATTTGTGTGAAGAACAAGCTGGAATTTAACTATCTCACAGTGAGTGAACTGACACAAAGGTGAGTGAATAATAAAAGAATGTTCATTTTGGGATGAAGAAAACAATAAATCAACAACCAAAACAAACAACATAAAAATAAAAAAATCAGGCCATTGATATCCGTATGCGCAGTAATCATTGTATAAAGCGATATAAAATGTGTTTAATATTATTAAGAGAACTATGCTGGAAACATCACGGATATGGGTTTGATTCCCAGTAAACACAGTACACATTTAATGTACTGCAAACCATTATGGATAAAAGTGTCTGAATGCAAACTGTTGTGAAATCAGAATCTTAACGGGAAATGGACAGACTGGAAGAGTTTGAACAATCACAGCCAAACAAAACAGAAAATTGAGTGCAGTCCAAATGATGTTGTAAACTGTTGGCAATAACAAACGAACACACACATCTAGTGTCATCCCCACTTTGATATTTCTGACCTTTTTTCCAATCCCGTGGTGTAAATACAGCCCGCTGAGACTTTCTATTGTTTGTGCAATATGTGGAACTGAGGTCTAGGTGGAGTGGGAGGGTCTTTTCCAGTAAGAGGCCGGTAAACTTCTTCTTTCTGGGGAAACCGAAACTTTCACATTTCACTTTCCCGACATCATATAAGCATTCACTGAATGGACTTCCTCTTTTTGAAATGTCAGCATCAGGTGATGCCTGAACTAGAATGGAAGAGAGGAGGCCACAAATTTAGCTCATTGTTGTTGTTTTTTTTAATCAGATTCTTCCCATCTAAGGCAAGTATCATGAGGTAAATTGGCATAAACACAAATGACCATCACTGAATCCGAAATCGCGTACTGTATAGTAAGTACTACATGTGGTTTGAAGCTTACTTTGTGACCATTACAAAAGTATGTACTAATCTATATAGTATGAATGAATGTAAAATGATTAAAATTCACACATACTACATTTGCAGTTTCTATAATTGTGTACTATGGTTCAGTTGCATCACTTAACAGCCATTTAAATCCTCTCCCGAGGCCTCGTGGTAAACTGTCTATCAAATGTGCACTTCAGAATCTCACCAGAAGCAGTATTATAGCAGTATATAAGTATTATAGCAGTATATAAATTCGGACATACTTCTCAGCTCACTGTTTTGCGACAACTATATAGTATGAAAGTAGGCATGTTAAGATGCAGCGCATGGCTGCTTCTAAAATCTCTCTTGGGTAGGTACTTATTTTGAACAAGTAACACGACCACTAAAAAAAAGTATGTTCAATATAGTATGAATGTGTTTAGAGTGAATAAGTGGACGTTCGCCATGTTGTCATTATGATGTGACGTACCAGGGTCAGTTGATTCGCTTCACTGCCATTCACAAATGCTCTCCTGTGGCCTCATGTGATAGTAAAGTGTCCATCACATCACTTCAGAATCTCTCCGGAAGAAGTAGATCATATGAGCCAACTATATAGAAGGGAAGTGTGCTTTTTGGATGCGGCCCATGACTCTTATTGCAGTTAATGTCCTGTATGATTAACAAAGTTGTTAATTCAAATATCCCAAAGATCCATCCATGACTTAAACACTTATCTTCAGGATTTTTGGGGGTAACTGTTCCTGTAGAAAACTGCAGGGATGCTCAATCTTGTTCCTGGAGATTCACCTTGCTGACTTTTTTTACAGCAGTACACCTGCTTTTCCATTGTGGTGGTTGGCAAACAGACACAAGGTGCATTTCTGACACCTACTGGACTGGAGTGGGGAGCACAGCTGTTTAGAAAGTGGAGGAAAAAGAGGAGGGGAAATCCTTAAATAAATTCATCAAAAAAGAAAAATCTTAAATAACATAAAGTATATTAATCAGACCAGTTGACTTTAAATATATATTTATCTTAAAAATAATCATTATAATCACATAAAACCAATGACCCAATAAATGTGACACATTGCTGCATTATCAACTCTTTTAAAAGATAATTCAAGAAAAACAGAATGATATAATGACAAAAATATCACAATTGTTCAGAAATATGTAGGTGATATTCTACCACTGTCCATGTGGTGATGTTCTACCACTAGATGACACTGTTGTGGTTTGTAGGCCAATGCATTTAAAGCACATGGCATTCCAGTCTGCATTTGTTCACAAAACATCAACATGGGCGGTTAGAAATGATGGATGGTTAATATTATTATCATGTTTTTTTCCCAGCCCACACTGCCCATAAAAAGTGCTTGTGAAAGTGTAAAGATGGCATATACATTATTCCCTAAATATAAAATATCTGTTGAATATAATGGGCTTGATTTTTAATGAAATTTTCACAGATCATTAACTCTTTTTATATATGATATAGTAAAAACTGATACAAACTATTTTCCAGTCACATTTTCATGGGTCTCCAGAGGGTCCGGTCACAAGACACGGATAAACATTACTGATCTCCCCCTGTATGATTAATGGAGGACAGCTTATGGACTTAAAGACATATTGAAAAATCTATAAAATGTATAAGTAGGATTTGAAAATGACATCCTAAACTGTATTACAGATGTCCTGGTATAAAACAAAAAAATACTGTGTAAAATTTACACGTATCACAAACTGTCCATTCAGCAGATTTACTTTCCCAAATATGAATCTTCAAAGAAAAATTTATCCATAGAGGCTACAGATTTATCATTATCATTTATCAAAGTTGACATGAAACGCAAGTTGCGATAGTCCTTTATTCCCTTTTTTAATGTAGGCTATGTCCAAGTGAAATGGCTTCTTGAACAAACAAAAAAAATGTAGGGTGGGACTTGATTTTGAAATTTGCTATTGGTGGATCTCATGTGAGTGACAGGTTGTCCCGCCCCTCACGCCAGTAAACACGCCATCAGAGAAGAGATGTCACTGCAAGTGGGGGGAGGACATAATAAAAATCTTTAATTTATTTTTATTAAAGATTGCAAGTCCGCATAAAATAAATAAATAAAAAGATGTGCACAGATAAATCATTTATAATAAATACTGCAATATTCCATAAAAATAAGAATTGGTGATTTGATTTCATGGTGGCTTTATTTAATTACGTAATTTAATTTATGTGAAATTAGAATAAAATTGCCTTTTTATGTTCATTTAAATGCAAGCAAATGCAAAGTCTGACTCTGTACAGTCAAATTCTATCGAACAGTAACTTTACCCTCCTCAATAGAATCCCTCACACTGTCATTGGAAAGGTTGTGACTATCAGGACATCTTAAATGAGCAAATATTTGAGCAAATGAAAGTTTTACGGTCAAGGATACACTGCTCAGTTTAATAATGTGAGCTGTCCTTTCGTACTCTGGCTGTCATCGCGCACGGATCTTCACACTTCATTACCCGCACTCATAACATTCACAGGCCGCTCGCTATAAATATTCAGCGGCGCTGCGGATCGGTCACTCGTGGATCAAGTGGCAGTGACTGTCATCACATACGTCAAGTTCTTTTAAATCCAGCATTGATTTTAAAATAAATAAATAAATAAATGATTTCAGTGCAGCTCAAAAACACAATACAACATCAAATTCAGTCAGTCAATTCTATCCGCGTGTATATCTCCGCTGTTAAATCAATGTACGAGTGATGTATGTACACGCCGTTAAATGTCCGAGCGAAACGAAGCAAAATGTAGATCTACATCTGGGGTGCGATATTTTTTTTTCCTAGGATGGTAGGAGAAGACTCATAAATGGTATTAACCCCAGTGACGGGTAGGTTTAGGGACGGGGTTAGGGTAGGTCATAATAATGCAACTTTAAGTAAACGACATTCATCAACACGCTGAAAAGTAATTATGCCTTTTGATATCAGCCAAAAATGAAAATACGAATTGGCGTGTCATACATACGCCATTTCATGAGAACAGTCTGTATTTTTTAAACAGACTGCAAATAAATGCAATATAATGCATCATGAAGAGACTTACTGTATGTATCCTTGTTACTGTTTTATCTTTCACCAACAAAAAAAAAACCTTTTTAAATATAATATGCATTTTGAACGATAAGATAACTTACAGTTCACAATGAACAGATCTTTACATTATTCTGTTAAAACTGCGCGCACAAAAAAAAATGACAGTGTACTTGTGCTGTATTCTTTATGTAACAGCCATCATGTGAACGCACAGAAGCCTGCCGGAGGAATCACAGGGCACAGGGGGTGAACATTAACAGACATTGTTTGGCTCACATTACTGCCTCTTTGTTTGTTCTGATGACTAGCGGGAGATAGACATTCCCTGACTGTTTTAGAAGTGAGAGCTGCTGTCTGTACTATCACACCATGCCTGGGTTTGATTTAAAGCCCTCTCTCACACTCTCTGGAAGACAACACTCTGCTGCCATGCTCTTTGTTGACAAAACACTTTGTATCTTCCCTACTAGACACTACGGTGCTGGTTTGGTGTCCGTCTGGGTGTAAGTGTGAGGCAGATAGGAAGGAAGATATGGGAAGTTTCAAACATTCTTGTCACCTTCATGGCTTTACGTAATCCCGCTGCTACCCCACTACATCATAGTCAGCGTTCTCCTGCTGGGCTTGGCAGCGGGGGCTCATGCCTTGCAATCTTCAACACTTAACACTGGAGAGAGTCTCTCTGCTCCAGACGCTACTCATACCGGATTGTGTGACTGAATGTTGATTACAGAATTTCTTCTTGAATTCTGTCCAAAATTCAGACACTTCTTAAATCTTAATAAAGATTAAGATAAACCATGATTTATCTTGGTAATGCAAGCCGTCAATTGTTTTGTTTGGTATTGCTACACTCTTAGAAGAAAAGGTTCTATGTAGAACCTTAAAAGGTTCTATCAGCGCTACGTATTTGGAACCCTTAAAAGGTTCTATCCAGAAAGGAACCTTTTGGGTTCCTTCATTTGTTTTGTCCTTTATGGATTATTTATTTCATATTATTGACAAACATCAAGACCCTAAAATGTATTTATGAATGCATGTGAATGATCACAAAATTCAAGATTTTATGCAGTTAATAAAAATCACACGAAGAGTGCCATTTCAGTTTTGTCCTCCAAAAATCAGCATGATTAAAATGTGATGTTACATGATTAAAACATGATTAAAATGTGTTACTACAACTGTAGTAACCCCAATGAACCCTTTTTTCTAAGAGTGTACAAATACCACAAAAAATTCTTACAATTTTCAAATAAATATTTTCTATTTTTGTCACGTTCCATCAGAAATCATTCTAATATGCTTATTTTGAGTACGTTTCTTGTACTCAAAACAGCATTTATTTGAAATAGAAATCTTCTTTAACATTATAAATGTCATTATTTGTCACTTTTGAGAAATTGAATGTGTCCTTGCTATATATGTGTGTGTGTGTGTGTGCGCGTTTGTAGCACTAGCAGCTAAAATAATGACTATTCATTTCCAGCCGGAGTTCCTATGATAGCCACAAGAGGGCTCTCTTCCTGTCTTTGTTATCTCATCAGGGACTGCATTTTCCATGACCCATTTCCCAAACTCATTATGCTTGATTACTTGCAGCTGTTTCTCATTACCCTTGTTAACTCTGCCTATATAGGCTAAGTATTTACACTCGTTCTATGCAGAGTCTTTAATGGCATTTCCTTTGAGTTTTATTTCTATACTTGTATGGTTTGCCCATGAGTTTGACCTTTATTGATCCCCATTATGAATTGTCCCAGTAAAACTGCATTTTGAAGTCTCTGAGCAGTTTGTAACACCTATACAGCAAAATATGGTTCTTAATAAGAAGAAAATTCTTGTAATGTACAATGTGAATGTTCGAAAGGTGAAGGCCACTTGGCACATATCTGAATGGTATTGAAAGCACCTCGTTCATTAGAGTCATATTCATCCGTCTACACCATACTCTACAGTCCAACTCAAAATCCAGTCTAAGCTCTGTATCAAAGAACGTTTGCCAGGGAGAGTAATTAGCCTGTAAGAATAGCACCTATTGAATCCACCGCTTCTAAAAGTGTGCTCCACAGAGACCTACATGCCCCCTAATTCATCAGAGGAGAGGACAGACACACACACACACACACACACACACACAGCAGAGTGGTTGGCATGTAGATCTGAAACGATATCTTACGAACCTGTCTGCACCTCCTACATCGTTTCTGGCTCAAAACACATCTCCTCTAAAATAAACCTTTTGCTTTTCTAGTCCTAACCTACTCACTGCCCTACAAAGACCCCAGGCCGGCCACACACAAGTGGTCACAGATTGAAAAACAGATAAACTTTCACTGGTTTTAAGATTAAACATGATATCAGTTGTGCATTTGTGTTTTCCTGTCCGTTTCAAGCACTTCTAGAGATTATAAAATAAAGTCACTAGTTAGGCTACTTACATAGGTTATTTATGTGTAACTAGAATAAGTTCAGTAGAAGTTAAGCACAATCAACAACATTTAGTGATACAAAAAATAAATTTTCACATTTCCTAACTAGGGGGCCAATCCATAAAAATGTTAAAATACTCACTTAACAATATGTGTTGTTAACATGATTTTGCAAGAACTTGCTTAATAATCTTTTTTCTGAAGTTAAAGATAACATTTTTGCCAAAATAATTAATGGAAGGTTTTATAAATTAACTAAATAATTAATTTTAACTTGAAAATGATATTGCCCATTTACTTATATTCAAGTGCTGCATTCTTTTTTTTTCTGAAAATAAGGGACAAGTCAAAAAAATATTTAATCAACATAATGCCACAAATGCTGTTGAAGGATCATAACTTGCATAAGGCCCAGAACATTATTTTAAGTGTAATACAAAGCATCTGTGCTTCTTTAATGAACTCCATTTGATGATCTTCAAAAGAAGAATTATTCTCCACTATGCTGGTGTAATTTACAATATAAATGAGAGTGCAAATGCCAAATGAGTCACATAAAACATAGTGGCGTACAGTCTAGAACTTGATATGTAATATGATTATAGTGTTCAAATGAATCTATTCTGTGACAGCAGGTGGTAAGAAACCCATGATCCACTCAAGTTATTCACACCGGTAGGAAAGAAAATCATTCTAAAGTGAGATCACTGTCAAAGCCAGTCAGTCCAAATGAGCGTTCCTGTGGTGATGAAGTACGATTATCTCGCTGAAACCATTATAGTAGTTTTGTGCCCTGCTTTTGTTTTACTTGTTAATTTGCTAAGCACATTCTAGGTCACTAAAGACAAGTAGCATGTTGCGCGTGGTGCATATATTGGATAATATGAAATATGCAGCAGCAGGGTTTGGCTGACTGTCTGTCCACTGAACTGTAATTCCATTCCTGATGGCCTCCCAGGAAAAAACACTCTGGTGCCCCTAATGCTATCCCAGTGTCTAGAGATCTCAACCACCATGACATAATTTTAAAAAGAAGAAAAAAAGAGGGGGGAAATGATCAAAGGGGTTCTATAGATCCCTTGTGTTCTTGTCTCAATATTAAAGAACACTTTAACTTGTGCTAAGGTTCTTACAAGTAAATGTCTTAAATGATTGCATAATATGGGCTACTTTCATGCATAAATGGTTATAATTTTAGTTTTTATATTCCCACTCTGAATTGTCCCAGTAAAGCTGCATTTTGAAGTCTCTGAGCAGTTTGTAACACCTGCAGCAAAATATGGTTCTTGATAAGAAGAAAATTCTTGTAACGTACAAAATGTTCTAAAGGTGAAGGGCACTTGGCACATATCTGATTGTTATTCAAAGCACCTCGTACGTCATATTCATCCGTCTCACCGTACTCCACAGTCAAATAGTGTTTATGAGCTGTTTTTAAGAAAATTCTCATTTATTAATGGCTTTTTATTGCGAATGTGTGAACAAAACTTCAAAAAAAAAAAAAACTTTTCCCCATTTTGTAGTTTGTCTTTGAAAGCCTGTAGACAGTTTTTTATGTGAAGGACGTTTTTGCCAGGAAAAAGGATGTGACGGTTAGCGCGCTCCCGAGAGCCTCTCTTCTTAAAAGTTTAGGATAATGCAGAAAGAACCATTTTGTAAAGTATAATGTCAATGTGTCATGGAAAGAAAATTGAATAATTCAAACTATAGTCTCACATAGTAAGATCTATATAATACATTGTCATTATAGGCTACTCAAATTTTCATAATAGTAATTTTGAATTAACGTTAACGTTACCTCATCTGTCGACATGATGATGCCGTTGAATTGCAGACCTGATCAGATGCTTTCTTAACTGCTGCTCTCTCCTTTTTCGTTGTTTGTTTATTTTGTTCTTGAGAGGAAAGCGCGCAGCACATAATGGCATAACGTTAATCTCTCTCATGGACGGCTGCAAAGGTATTTCCAACTTATTTTTTACCTCTAAAAGCGATGAACGTAAAAGAACATTGTGGTAAATAAGTATTGGGGCCTTGCCTCAGGGTCGGCATCAGTCTATGGTAGGCATATACGTTATGTGCACGAGCCACGAGAGCGAGCTCGAGCAGCTACTAGTTGCTGGCTGCAGTTCAGTTAACGGCCACCGGTGTCGCTAACAGCAAGGGTTTCTGGACTAAAAAAATACAAAAGAGGGACTTTGATATTTTGTTGCCACTTTAATTCATAAAATGAAGAAGAACCTCTAAGTTTCTGTAATTAAATAAAATATAAAAGAAGAAAATATAAAGGAGGACAAGGGAATATATATATATATATATATATATATGATAGAGTAATGATAATGGTATGCTACAAAGTTTTAAGGATCACTTTAAAACAAAAAAAGTGAAAAAGGTATTATTTCAAGGTAACGTAGTTAAATTGTACTTACTCAAATAAGAACTGAGTAATATTAATTAACTACATGCACTTATGAGAGAGTTACGGTTAGGGTTAGGTTTAGTTACTTGTAATTATGCATAATTTTATGTCATACTGTTATTAAGTACATGAAGTAATGTATATCTACATCACCTTGGCTTAGAATAAAGTATTACCGGAAAAAAATGTACGTCTTCAAGCGGCAAGCCCTTGAAGAAATTGTTTTAAAAATCCCTAAATTTCTTAAGATAAGTCATCTGAAATTAAATTTATTTAATTAAAGTATAAATTATTGAATACAACTTAAATATACTGATGATTATAGAAAATACAGTAATTAGTCAAATTAAATAAGATTTAAATTATTTTATAGAGAACCTGTTATGAGGAATTTGATTAAAATCTTTTTTTATGAATAGGCCTATATATTTTATTTACAAGTATTTCTGTCTATTGAAATCCTTTTGCTAAACAAGACCCTTTTTTGTCATGTTGTTCTTATAAAATCTCGTTGATAAAAGAACTGAAGAATGGAAATAAAAAAAATACAATCTGATGATGTTGTGAGAGAACGCAAAAGACAGTCAGTGTTTTTGTAGAAACTATATAGCAGGCCAACTTAGGTTTTTGTGCGTGCCTCTGAATATGCATAAACATGAGGACATAAATTATAATGACATATGATATGACATCTCAGCCTTATGTGTCTGATATATGTCAGTGAACATGGGTGGAGTCAGCACCAGAGAAGTGTAACTCTTCCCAGAGTGGGTGCTTCTTCCATATAAAGCGTTGCAGGAGCTCAAAGCCCTTGTTAGAACAGGAATCCTCAGTCACTTCGGCTGCAGCACTGCTATTGCTGCGTCTGGGCGCCCTGATCCTTTGCACAGCTACAGAAAGGTGAGAGAAGGGCAGAGAGAGAGAGAGACAGAGAGAGAAGACATTACTACACAGCTAACAAAGGCAGATTCGTCTTAAGTTAAATCCAGTGCATTATTGTGCATGCATTGCATATAGACACTATAGTATGTTATTGTGCTAGTCTGAATTTACAAATATTTGCATTGCAGTGATTTGTATATAATTGTGGGTTTAAATGTTTCTTAAAATTGCCAATGCAGTTGAAGACTGCTATGATGATATTGATGGAAAACTCCATTTGGTTGGATTAAATACAGTAAAAAATGAAATGCACCGTAAAAGTGGTGACATGCAATAACTTTTTCTTCCTGATTTAATGCATTCAAATTAGTTTGTGGGTATTCACATGGATTCAGTGATGTTAAATAATATATTTGACTTGAATAAAACCGGTTGATTTAGATGTTTCAAGTTTCACGGTTCCGATTTTTTCAGTGTAGGGTTGATTTGGAAAAGCTGAATGAATTCTATAAGGATTTTTGCAACAACAACAAAGATTACACAAACATAGTGTGATGTAATTCACATGTACATATAAAGTAATAATTACCTGGTATGAGTTACTGTTTTGAAATAAAATAAAAAATAAGTAATAATAATTACATGCACATTTATAAATATTTTTATTATGTTATTATACATAGAATTGTTTTTATTTTGTTTTTTCCCTGTTCATTGTAATAGCATGCAGTGTCATTTACAACAACCTAGAGTTTAAACGGAAGGAAGAGCTCATAAACGATGATCGCACATACCACACATAACCACATTACATTCTGTGTTTATACTCCTGATGCGGCAGGTCTTGCGCACGTGTCTTGTAGAGTATCAGAGGAGCTTAACAAGAGCAGGAATGTATGTAGTGAGAGTTTGTGAAGCTGAGGAGGAATGTGCTGATTGAGTGATGAGGACTAACAGAAACACTCCGCTATTGCAAAATCAAAACAAGAGTTCCAAAAGCTAAGAATCAGCTTTTGATGAACATTTATATTCTTATTTATTTAGTTATTTATTTAGAATCACTGTTCGGTGAAAAATAATTTTCTCCAAGATGATGTAAAGGAAAAATTTAAACTTTATATTTATTAAAGGAGTTGTTCACTTTTGAAAAAAGTCTTGCTGATAATTTACTCACTCACCCCCATGTCATCCAAGATGTCCATGTCATTCTTAAGTTCCGAGTCATTTGGTTCATTCAATGAACGAAACGAACGAATTGACTTGGAAATGATTCGTTCATTTTGATAAACGAGTTCGAACAGGAGAGTCACAAACGCTCATCACAGAATAGAGCAAGGCGAGCATTTGAGCTTATAAAACTCAAACTTTTTTTTTTTTTAATGAGCAATCGTTTCACTTGATAAGACCCTTATTCATCGTCTGGAATCATTTAAAGCCCTTTGAACAGTTTGCATTTTGCACTGAAAGTGTCTTTTGGACCTTGAACCGTTTGGTTCCCATTGAAGTCCATTATATGGAGAAAAATGCTGGAATGTTTTCATCAAAAACCTTAATTTCTTTTCGACTGAAGAAAGAAAGACATGGATATCTTGGATGACATGGGGGTGAGTAAATTATCAGCAAAAGTTTTTTTTTTGAAAAGTGAACTACTCCTTTAAGTGGTTTACTGAAATACAGTCAGGGGTCCTTTTTGTGATGCAATTTACAGTCTTATGAAAATAGTTTACTGTTAGTTAAGCCACAATTTTTTGTGATTTTGAATCTTTTTATTTTATATATATATATATTTATATATATACATACTGGTTGTACATAATAATATTAACAATATATTTTGAATAATAATCATATAGCCCACATAGACAAATGCATGGACACAGTTTCTATTGAAAGGCATTATGTTGTTAACGTTTGCACTAAATATTCTTTGGTTGTCTTTTTTCCCCCGGGACAGGCAGTGCAATGATTGAACTGGGCTCAGTGGAGGAGGGCAGCAGTCTGATAGATGAGCTGATGAAGTTGACATCTCAGAGTTTATGTCAGCTCGAGATTAAAGAACATTTCAACATCATTAAAGAAATTGGCCGTGGCAAGTATGGCCATGTGCTGCTGGTCACTCACCGCTGTAAAGGTACGCTATTGAGCCTTTATTTATGTATTAAGTCACGCACTGTGCTTTTTAACAGTTCTGTGTTAAACAGCACAGTGTGTTAAAAAGCACACTTTTAAAAAAAACTTTTGCTGATAATTAGCTCACCCCCACATCATCCAAGATGTCCATGTCTTTCTTTCTTCAGTCGAAAAGACTTAAAGCCCTTTAAAGGCCCTTAAAGCCCCTTTTTAAAGCCCTTTGAAGCTGCAATGAAACTGTCTTTTGGACCTTGGACCGTTTGGTTCCCAATGAAGTGTATTATATGGAGAAAATCCTGGAATGTTTTCATCAAAAACCTTACTTTCTTTTCGACTGAAGAGAGAAAGACATGGACATCTTGGATGACATGGGGGTGAGTAAATTATCAGCAAAAGTTTTTTTTAAAGTGAAATACTCCCAGAAAACAAAGTATTTAACCATTTTGGGCTTGGCTATTCTTTATTGCCCTGGAGTGTACATGAACATGGGAATCATTCAGCACCATGCCATGATCTGTATTACAGTACTATATATTAAAGTTTAGATAGATAGAGTTACTAGATGCACACTTCTGTTATAGAGAACACTCTGAGCAGTGCAGGAATGATTTAATGCTATTTAAATGAAACACTATCTCCTCTTTGACACTTCCACAGATCTTAATGCCAAGACATCATAACGGCTGCGAAAATACTTTCCACTACAAACTTCAGACTATACGTCATCTTTTTATGTCTCATAGAGCACCATCCATGAAGGCCAAAAGTCCTCTGATCTTGTGTATTTTTCACTGTCACAGGGACTCCAATGGCTCTCAAAGTGCTTCCCAAAGCCTCGACCAAACTGCAGGGCTTCCTGAGAGAATACTGCATCTCCTTGCATCTGTCTTGCCACCCCTGCATCGTGGGCTTGTTTGGAATCGCCTTCCAGTCCAACGAGCACTACGGATTCGCCCAGGAGCTCGTCACGGGACGGGACCTGTTCGCCATCATCCAGCCACGGGTGGGTGCTCACATCGGCAGATCTTTCCCTTTATTCACAGGCACTAGAAATGCTATCACTGCCAATTCACAGACGCATGGGTCTTTCTTCAACCACGGGCACTTTAAAACTCACCAACATTAAAAATGATTTGGAAACTTTTTACCATGCCGCCATCATTTTTACTACTTTTCTATTGCATTTTATATATAAATTTGTCCAAATTTGTCCCAGACATTCAGTCTTTAACTTTAACAACAAATAATAGTTATTAAACGTTTCATTAATTATATTAAATACATTAAATAAATAAAAAAGTCCTTTTTGATCATGGTGGAAATGATGCCACAATTAGTGTAAATATTACAGTAAAATCAAGATCAATATCTCATTTCAATATTAAATTGTGCATCATTTCCAATAAATCTGTAATTATGTCAAATGATGCAAAAAGTACAAAAATATTATTTATTTGTGTATATTTAATACTGAAGCCCACATATGTCAAGATGTCTGGTGTGATCATATTTTCTTGTTTTGGAGGTTATAAAAGCACTTTGACACACACCATATATATAAATATACAGAAATAAATAATATTTTTGTACTTTTTGCATATCTATATATATAGCCAGACATACTGACATGCTCTGTCTGTCATTGCCAGATAGCTTCCAAATCAATGTCCGACACTTGAGAAGGTTACAATTGTATCGTCACAGACACTATGCGTTTCCAGATGTGGTATATTTTATATGTGCATGCTTATAGAATGATGTCTGACAGATGCTGATTAAATGCATTGCAGACTAGAGATATGATGGGTGATGTACAGATTTCTTTTGTCTCAGAAACGGCCTCTGAGGGCTTTCATAACTTCCAGATACTTCAAGAAAATATTAGCAGTGGAATAAGCTGTGGAGTCAATTTACTAAAAAAATATATATATATTTTTTAAATGTCATTATTTCTACCGTAACGTCTACCATTCCAAAATTTGAGATGGTGGAAATGACATTAATCGGATCATTTACCGTTGGACGTTCTCAGAACACAAATGAAAGAAACTAGTGAGAAAAGTATATTTTAGGTTTATTTTATTATGTCCACAGTGCCATAGCTGAAGTAAACACTTGCCCAGTATGTGACTAATAAAGATCCAGACCCTTAACATGCCAGTGCAGGCCTGGAGTGACTTTAAGGATCTGGAATCCAGACCGCACGCTAAACATGTTCACATGCTTTTCGTACTGAATAACGAGAAGGAGCTACGCTTGACATATTTCGGTAATGTTCACATGTCTTAGGAAATCGTGGAGGGTGTAATGTGTGAGTAAAAGAGCAGAGCAGCTGTTTTTCTCTGTCACAACATGAGTCTCTGTTACTTCAACATATCCAGTGAAACCTTAACCCAGACGCACTGAAGGATTGGAAAGATTTAAAGTGGCAATAACACAGCAGGGGCTTCTAAACTCAAACATTCATTTAGAATGCAATGATGTTGTCTTGACAAAATTTTGTACCTGCACATAAGCAGAGTTAGCAAAATGTTATTTATATACAAATACACTATTATTCATATACAAGTAAATTACTTCAGTTCATGATGTGGGTCTCTCACATCAAAGGCATGTGTCTGATCCACTGCGCCATCACCACCATCACATATATATATATATATATATATATATATATATATATATATAGAGAGAGAGAGAGAGAGAGAGAGAGAGAGAGAGTCAAAATGTATTCTATTCAGACACCTAGCTATCCTAACTTACATAAATAAACTATAGTCAAAGAACGTATGAAGAGTTCAGATGCAAAAGCCTCTAAATGCCATTTTAAATTTTCATCTTTAATGATGATTTTTATCAAACTTGTATATTTAAGTTCAGTAATTTCACTTAAATAACAATTAATAGGTAATTATCATTGCCATTTAAGTGAAATTACTGAACTTAAATATACAAGTTTGATAAAAAATCATCATTAAAGAAGAAAATTTCAAATGGCATTTAGAGGCTTTTGCATCTGAACTCTTCGTATATTGATAAGAAGTGGAAGCCAATAGAACGTTCCATTGCAACATCAGCGCCCAGGAGAAGCCCTACGCATCTGCCATTTTGGACTGAAAGCGACTCGGCAGCGGCTCGGCAGTCATATACACATCTATGTAGAGGTCATTTTTAGGTTTAAATAATTAGGTGATTATTATTTTAACTCACAACAGTAAACGTAGCAATCAAAAAGAAGTTGCTACTTAACCAGGCTTTTCCCCCCACATAACTTGAGACAGAAGTTCAAGGATTTAATTAATTATATTACTCTCCACATTAAGTGTGACAGGTAGGCTAAGAATAAAGTGATATCAGTTCATAAAGTTATAATAACGTTAGACCGTTTCCAGGAGGTAGGCCTACACATAACGTTACATACAAAAATAAGTTATCAATGAAATAAATGAATTCAGCAAATAAATGTAATTGCCTACTAAAATGTAGCCTAAATGTTGGACAATAAATACATAACATCATATAGAATAGCTTTACAGCTACTATACTTTTTTTTGCAGTATTATCTTATAATAATGACCGTTAAAGCTAGATTATGCAAACAAAAACACACAGTCACTGTCCAAAGTGGCAATTAAAGTTATAGGATAACGGACACAGCAATGCATCATGTTTGTAGCATGATCCAGGGGATTAAAACGTACAAAATATATCAGGCCTAGTGGAGTTGGTAACTAATAATAGTAGTAAAGGTGTAAAGTTGCATAAAATGGAAATACTCACTAATGCAAGAAAAAACTACCTCAAAAAACTGTTATCTGTGCTGTTGTCCAGTCACTCCAGTTGGGGTTTTCATTCCAAAATGGCCGCCACGCTACCGAACCGAATCGCCACCTAGTGGCTGTTACCAAAAAAGCATCAGAGTTTCGCCTCTTGTTCTTCTATACTCTTTGCTATACTGTGTCCCACTAGCGGCGCCAGGATTTTGATTGTAGGTGGGCCTTCAGAAAACTGGATGGGCCCGTCCGTAAGGCAAAAAAAAAAAAAAAAAAAAATAATAATTCCCTTCATATCCGTTTCAGCGCTTTTCTGCGGCACTGTGGACAGCGACTCAGTAAGCCTATAACTTGATTGATCTCTTTTGAATGTTTAATACACAAAAAGACTGAAACGGAATTATATCTTTGGAGGGTCTCTGTTTCTCTCTCCAGTTACGGGCAGGGAACGGTCCAAAATTATTTAACTGTTTCTTATAAAGTTAGAATGACAGAAGAACTTTATCGACATGAAATAACAGCAGCACTGAATCTGACACAGCTGCTAAACAAAAACAGCAGGAAAACGATACAAAATTATTTAACTGTTTTTTTATTTATTTATTCAGAATGATAGAAGAACTGTACCAACATGAAATAATTAAATGAACAACATATCTAACCAAAGTGGGGAGCCAGAGCATGCCATGGGAGGCGTGGAGAGTGGTAAAAATTATATGCCTATAATTAGATTAAATAAAAAAGTTAAATTGTTATTATTCTGAAAAAAAGGCCTCGATTACTCTGCAGGTCTTGATGCCCAATTCTAATTTGTTACATTTCTCCGATTTTTTTTTTTTTTTTACCGTCCGTTTACACGTTCTTTCAACTTTATCCGAGTACACTTGCCATATAGCCATATCTAAAAACATCGCGCTTGCTTAAAGGGTGACCATATTTTGATTATCAAAAACCAGGACAATCGGCCCGGCAATGAGATACTCAAATGATACTCGAAGTTTACTCAAAGATGCCTTAATTTCAATAATTTAATAGGGTATGCCTCCGGATATAAATGGTTACATTACAAAATACTATCTATAACCAAAGACCAAATTCAGATAGGCTTCTCAGAGGTTATAGGCTACTCTACTCAACATGTTTTATTATGACAGGTTTCAAAAATAATGATAGAAATAATGTCTCTTCTGTATTAGAAATAAATAAATAAATAAATAAAAAAAAATAAAAAATAGCCTACCTCCAAATTGAACCAAAATAGCTCTCACAAACTTAACAAAAACCTAACTAACAAAAGTTGTTTATATATTTAGGTTTCTTCTTCCTCTTTTTCATGTTTTTCTTTTTAAATGGCCCAATGAAAAATAATTAAAACCAGGACATTTTCATCACTTTATAAAAAACAGCCACGACAAGACGTGAAAACAGGACATGTCCTGGGAAAACAGGACGTTTGGTCACCCTAGCTTAAAGGGTTAAATTCTCTTTTTTACAGACGTTTTTTACAGACGTTTTTACAGACACGTTTTACGAACGTGAAACATGCTTGATGCTAAATCTGCAATTTATGCGAAGTTCTCCAAACATTACCATGATTTTGAGGAGGAGGACGACGAAAAGTGCCATCATTGCTGCCTGCGCATGGCCGCATGCGCTTCAGTTATTGTGTGCGAGAGAAATCTCAGGACTGGTGGAAGCATATTGTGTTTAAATATAGGATTTAACGAGGAGCAGTGGGTCCGAAATTTTAGGAAGAGCAAGCCAACCTTTTTGATATGTTGATATGCGTCAACGTTTGTCCACAAACATTCACGTTTTCTCTACGGCGTTTTGTCGGGCAATCCATCCCTTTGCAGATGCGCGTCGGCTCTCGTCATTAAACCGCGGAGAAGTGGTCTAAATGCATTGACATCTGATTCATTTCCAATTTATTTCCACATATGAATGAGGCCTGAAACCGATCTCGAAATAGCCGAATGCATGCGTTTTTTTTTCCTGTTTACATGGTCACAAACACATCCGATCTGTCACAGTGTCACATTCATGAGCAAAAAATTATAAGTTGGTTACGGGAGGACTTGATGCAGAGAGGGCGGCCGAGCAGGATGGTAACTCTTCATTGAAGTAACCGCGTTACTAAAAATGGCAGGAGTTTCCTCCTCCTGCTCCTCGGAGCGTTTTTTATTTTTTTATTGCTAAATTTAAATGAAAACAAGCTGCTTTGCTTTTCCATATTACGCTTCATTTTAGCTAATAGCTACCGACTGTTTCTGTCTCATTGAAAATCTTGCGCGCCAACGTCATTCATTTCATTGGATCACTTGCTGGTGACGATGCAGCCTGTGGGCAGGCTTAAGAGTCCACACGTGAGGTAGAAGCTGCTGATTGGTTTAGAAGCTTTCACTCAAAGTTTTCCTCTGGCTGCTTATTGGATGAACTGAGAATGAAAATCCGTACGCCTGCGAGGTCTCTGCAGACGGTAATAGGAGTTACCCGCCTGGCTCAAAATGGGCGGGCCCGGACCTAAAATGGGTGGGCCCAGGCCCACCCAGGCCCAATGGTAGCGCCGCGGCTGCTGTGTCCTAGTAAAAAAATATCAAAAAATTATAAATGGTGTCTGAATATATATAAATATAAAAATATAGATTTACTTATTTTTATTTTTATTTGTCACTTTATGTCATTTATATTTCATATTTATTTTATGTTAATAAATGTTAGGGTTTTTTTTATCATTTTTGAGTACAATATAACCCACTTTTAACCAAAGTTTATTGATAAACTGTTCTGTATTTCTATTCTACTCCAGGTGGGCATCCCAGAATGCGCAGTGAAGCGCTGTGCCGTTCAGATCTCTTGTGCTCTAGAGTTCATCCACCAGCGTGGCCTGGTCCACCGGGACATCAAGCCTGAGAACATACTGCTCCTGGACACACACTGCCGGCGGGTCAAACTCGCCGACTTCGGCCTCACCCAGAGACAAGGAACCTTCATCCGCTTCATATCAGGCACGCTGCCGTACATGGCTCCAGAGCTGTGCGCCATGGTCTTAGAGGAAGGTCAGAAGGAGGTGAAAGCCCCTCCGCTCAGAGTGGAGCCCACTTTAGACACCTGGGCCTTTGCTGTTCTTCTATTCTGTATCCTCACGGGCTTCTTCCCTTGGGAGCGCTGCAACGACAGCGACGATTTCTACGAGGAGTTCGCAGACTGGCGCCGAGCGCCGGCAAAGACCCCCGTGCCGTCTCAGTGGAAAAGGTTCACACCCATGTGTATGCAGATGTTCAGGAGGATGTTAGCGCTGGATGCCGGTGAGAGGTGCTCCATTGGGGAGGTCAAAGGTTATGTGGGTAAAGACTGGGTACGAGCGAAGGATGCCAACGGATGGGTGGGAGAAAACGGGGAGGTCAGCACGTCCACACCGAGCCCTTGCAGAAGCAGCCACAGTGATGAACAGTGATGGTGTTATATGACAAATTAGCAATCAGTGGTGCTAATTGCAATGCAGACAGACGATTGGAGGGCTGAATTGACATCATTAGAGGAGTTGGCATAGATATTGCTTTTCCAAAGAACATCTTAAAGGGATAGTTCACTTTGAAATAAATTTTTGGTATGTTTTAGCTTACCTCAAGGGCATCCAAGATGTAGCCGTCTTTGTTTCCGCTGCAGTTTCAATTTTGATATTTTTAGGTCAAACCGTTCGTGTCTATCAGTCATATAATGGAGGTCTATGGTCACCACCTCAAAGAGCATGCACAGAGAAGTCCAAATTAAACATGATTTAATGACTCGTAAATGTAAGTACACATTGATGGCCCAAGACACGAAACAAGCGATTTGTGTGAGAAAACGAACAGTATTTATATCGTCCATGTAATCTGAAGGTGTGGGCGCTTTGTGGCTGTGGTTACAAGTGGTAAAAACGATATAAATACTGTTCGTTTTCTCACACAAACCGCTCGTATCGTGTCTCAGGCCATCAATGTGTACTTACATTTACGAGTCATTAGATCATGTTTAATTTGGACTTCTCTGCGCATGCTCTTTGAGGTGGTGACCATAGACCTCGATTATATGACTGATAGACACGAACGGTTTTACCTAAAAATATCAAAATTGAAAATACTGCCCAAACAAAGACACCTACATCTTGGATGCCCTTGAGGTAAGCTAAAACAACCCAAAGATTAATTTCAAAGTGAACTATCCCTTTAATAGGTAAAGACACTCATTTGCCACAGTACTGAATTATTGCGGACTAAATACAATTTAGGCTGCTTCGACAGCAATTAATAATTAATTGACTTTATAAAAGTAAATGTATATGCGGTTATGCCAACACTTCCGGTAGACGCTTCTGCTTTGGCGTTGTTCAGCGGTTTCTTCTTCCGCTCGGCGGACTGTGAATATCGAAACTAGGAATCGAAATTTTAACTTTTGAACGATTCCGGGAAAAATGAAAAGTTAGTCCCGGTTCCAATCGATACTCGATTCTCGATACCCAACCCTAACCGGCTACACTCCTTTTATCTCTGATGCAGGTATGAACCCACACGCACAATTCAAACCTCTACCTCCACACAAAATTTATGGACACTTTCAGGAATGATCCAGATTGTATTATTTTGTCAATCAGTTTTTGTTTCTAGCTTAAATGAGAGTCCGAAGAATACAAAGACAACCAGACATTAAATGTACTTTAGATGAGCAGTAGATTTTAAACAACTGTTGTATTTTACTCATGTTTCTATCAAAGTCTATTGAAATATCTATGACAGTAGGCCTATATATTTGTATAAAATGTGTATAGATTTCATATCAACCTGTTTGTTTTGTTTGCTGTGTGCTTATGAGACCCATGTCACTTTTAAAGCCTGTATTATTAAGGATAAATCTAGTGTTAGAGTGTATTAACTAACATAAGTAATAAAACATTTTTAGTTCACATGTACTTAATTATAAAATTCAATAATGGCTGCTTATGTCAAAGATGGTGGTGACAAAATTTCAAAGCTTTATGCCAAACATTACCTGTGTTAAGGAAACATAATATCAGATGACTGTTCCTTTTAAAACATTTAACTTCAGAAGGCTATTTTATGTCAATTTGCTCTAAAAATGAATATAAAACTGCCCTTAAATGTCAAACCTACAGATGCCCTGAACCGCAAGGTGAGAAAAAAAATATTAAAACGACAGTTATAACGAGATAAGTTTCCTTTTTTTTTCTCTCACCTTGCGGTTCACAGCTTCCGTATAACTATTGATTTACTTAAAAAAAAAAACAGATCTGATGGGCTTTTCATAATGCTTGAGCAAAGAGCTTGACGAAGGAAAGAAAACGTTGAATTAGCATTAAAAGCAATTCAGTTTAAAAATAAAGTTTGCTGTAAAAACATATTGTTGGTTTGACTTAACCAGGTTGCCTTCAAATTTTAAGTTCATTGAAATGGAAAAATTAATAATATTAATACAATGAAGGAGATTGATTTAATCATCAGAAACTCAAAATACTATGTTATCTGAACTACATAAATTATCGAAGTTAATTTGACAACAGAAAAAATGTTGTAATTACAAATCATTAAAATATTTTTTATTTACCCTTGAAATATGATTTGACAAACAAGCACCTCCACAACCTCCCTTTAAAACTTTTTTTTGTTGCTGTTGCAAAATGCACTTTGAATCCCCTTCCAAGTCACTGATGGCCTTTGCTTGTAACCCCAGTAATTTATTACAGTACATACAAACACAGAGAGCACTAACCTTCTCTGTTCAACATTCAGAGACCTCCTGGCATCTGTTGCAGCTGGTGTGGTATTGATGGATTCTGGGCTGGTGTTTGTTTTAGGCCCAGCTCTAGAGAAACCGTCCCGGTGGGGTGTTGTCACGCTGGGGATTTGAACACAGCACTTCTGAACCTTTGCTTTGCAGCATATTTCGAGCGTTACACTAACCGGGATAATGTTACCGCAGTCCCTATGCGCTGGTCCAATCAAAGACCTTCATTACTAAATACTCTAAAGCAGCCAAAAGCCCATCATGTGGTGAAGGGTTTAACAGCTTTCATTGAAGCTCGACTCCTCAGCGATGACTCATAATCTGTTTCGGTTGTTACTTCAAGCCAGATTCTTCTTACAGAGCGTCTGGCAATAACAGCCGTTTCGCTGGTCACTTTGTGCTAACGGACACTGGTTGTCAATTAATGTAATGAACTGTGGTTCCTCTGCTTGGACTCCTGTGCAGGACTATTATCGTTAACTGAAGCATTTCTGTTCATTCAAATAAAGCTGAAATAAAGTTGGAAGAAAATTAGTCCTGAAACGCATATGTTGGGGCTAGTGACCCGTTAATATGTTGAAATTTGGGGTAAAATCATATCCTATATATTGTTTTGTTGTATAATGTTTTAACAACTCATCAAAATATTTACCATATTTTGCCCCGGCATTGAAATCAGGCATATATAAATGTCATAAAACACGTTTCCTACAGGTTGCATGTCTGGATCACTGAATCTTTGCCAAGTTGTAAGTCCAACCTTTAATTTAAACTGATAATCGTTTGTTTTACTCATGTTTTCACAGTTTCCCGATTAAATCCAGTCATTCAGCAGCAGCTCTTTTGCCACTCAGTCCGGCCTAGGGAGTGTGTTGTGTTCTTGCGGGAAAGGGACGTCCATGAATACCCTCTATTGCTCAATCTATAACTGCAAAACCAGGAGTAAAATAAACGATAAATGTTGCCAAGCAATAACCAAAATAAAAAAATAAAAATGAAATGACAAAAGCACATAATGAAATAACTAAAAATGTAACTAACATGAAAACTAAACAATTTAAAATAAATAATATTAATTAAAAAAAACTATAAAACTAAAATAACAGTACTCCTGTGTGAACTTGAGGAGATCATTCATCACTAAAAATCCCCAAGACATTTAGGAGTTGAAGAAAAATGCTAAATAAAAGTGTCATGTGAGTCATGCGAGCAGGTTCAGACATTTTAAGTGTCGAACTTTTTTGGAGGCCACTGGAGCAACAACGCTGACCGATATACGGTGTCAGTTCCTGGAACTCTGACACCTGCTGAAATGGAAATGAAGTTATCACACTGCACTGCACCAATACGAGGCTCTAATTGTCTGATATATCTAATAAATGCCACTCAGAGGTGCAACACAGACGAGCACAGGTGGACTGCGTTAGTGCTTTAAACTAACCAGCATGCAACGCATGTTAAAAATGCTCTTTGAGCTTCTGTACTTTGTTGACAGACTCGACAACTTGACTTTTATGTGTTTTACGATGACACTAAAATATCATCCACCGCAGTGGCTGCAGTTAAACCAGTCACAACTATATTTTACAAATCTTATTATCCCATAAATGCAACAGAAAGTAGGCTATATGATATGAAAGGCCATTGCATTCAAAATGGTTTGTGCATTGCAACTGAAAGACAATTCATATTTGTTGTGTTGGTGAATTGTTATCATTAAAATATGCTAAGTTGGTGCTAATGGTTCTTATTATTATGAATAATAAGTTGTGCTGTTGTTTTTTTTTTTTTTGTTCTGGAAACCATATACGTTTTTGTCAGAATTATTTGATTAATAGAAAGTTCAAAAGAACATTTATTTGAAATATAAATATTTTGTAACATTACAACAATCAATTTAATGCGTCCTTGATAAAAAAGTACTAATTTATTAAAAAAATATATTTTTTTGCTTACCCCAAACTTTTGAGCAGTAGGCCTAGTGTATCATAGTTTCCACAACAACATTAAGCAGCAAAAACAGTTTTCAAAATTGATAATAATAAGAAAAGTTTATTGAGCAGCAAATCTCAAAAATAGAATTATTTCTGAATAATCATGTGACGCTGAAGACCGGAATAATGATGCTGAAAACATCAAAGGAATAAATAAAATTTTAAAATATATTTAAACAGAAAATTAATTACTTTTAATTGCAATCATATTTCACAATACTGTTTTTTTTTTTTACTATATTTTTGAATATAATCTCATGCTCGCCCTGAATGGCGAGCATGTGATTACTTAAAAAAAAAGAACTAAATTATTTGAAACTATTTGCTGTCATATAATGTGGGGACATAAAAATCAGCCAGGACCCCTCCACATGACATCACTCACTCCAGTATCCCATAAGGCTTTGAGGGCCAGATGCCATGAAACGGCGGCTGAAGAACCAATGGATCTGCGTTACGGTTATTTCCATCGGCTCATGCAGCGCTACTGCTAATAAATCTTTGCCGTTATGGAAAATCACAATCTCACAGCCAACAACTGCTTATACCACCAATCCACAGGCATGTTTGTGAAGGTTATTTCTGCTCTTGAGTGTGTGTATGGAAACATTGAGCAAAGCATCATATGAGATGACAGCTTGATTACATTTCTGAGCATCACTCACTGATGATTTTACGCATGGAAGCCGTTTATGAGCGTTATTAGGTTTATTATATTATTTATAATCTACTGAATATTGAGAACATTTTAGAATGATCATTTTAAAGAAGGCCTATTAAAAGCGTGACAGGGTTGGTGGTAATGCTTTGCGAGTAACGTGAGATTCGTAATCAGTTTCCTTTTTTCCAAGTATAACAAGTAAAGTAACTTTTGAAATTTACAACAAAATATGCCTTTCTGACTTCAAGTTACTTTGTTTTCATATTTATTGACTGACAGCTCTCCTGTCGCCGCGTTGAGAGAAATCGCCATGTGCGCTCTTAATGTGAGCATTCATCTCACTTGCACAAAAACAGTCAGTTTTTCTCAAAATGAATAAAAACAGAGAAATGCCAACTCAGAATATTACACAAACATGAGATAATTAAATGTTAAATTATACAAATTACTTTATGCATTTCATCTCGCTTTATTTCCCAATGTCTTTGCTCCTGACCTTTGATATCTAATTCAACCATAATAAGCAAATTTAATGAAACACATTTCTTTAGTGAAATCGTATTTGCAATTATTATTATTTTTTTAATTGCTTAAGTAAGAGCATCCGAAATAGCATTTCCTACAATATAGTAGGCTAAAAACAGTATGTGACGTAATAAGAATGTCTTAATTCACAGTACTCATAAAAAGAGTGGAGTATAAATACTGAGTATAAATACTGTTCGTTTCGTGTCTCAGGCCATTAATGTGTACTTCCATTTACAAGTCATTAAATCATGTTTAATTTGGACTTCTCTGTGCATGCTCTTTGAAGTGGTGACCATAGACCTCCATTATATGACTGATAGACACGAACTGTTTGACCTAAGAATATCAAAACTGAAAATACTGTGGAAACAGACACCTGCATCTTGGATGCCCTTGAGGTAAGCTAAACCATATCAAAAATTAATATCTATCCCTTTAAATAAACTTTCCCAAACCCTTTGTTAAAGAATGCAGTGTGAAAATGCGGTTACAAACCAAAAGATTATGTCAAATTGCAATGATCTGCTGCATCATCCACAACCAAACTCTCAGAATCAGCCTGCAAACTCAGGTAGAATTGCAAATTTTGTGGCCGGATTTGTGTAATTACTTCGATAAACAAGCTGCTAAAATGTTTTTAAAAGGTTTGTTTAAAAAAATGATACAAGGACAAAACAACGAGACAAAATGTCCACCCGTTATTTCACACCCATTAGTCCAGCACAAATCGGCACAGGCATGATTCAACTTCTTAAACAGGCTGAGATTTCACGGAACTGTAGAGAATGTTAAACAAATCCCAGATAATCCTCATTTGAATTTCGGAATGTTCTATTCAGAGATTCCGGCCCCTGAAGGCAAACGGTCACTTCTCTTCAAAAGAAACATGTTCTGTTTACACAAAGCACTTCCAAATGAGCCCCTCTGGGTAAAGCAGATGACATGTGAACTTGACCGGCCACAGGAAGACGTCACCAAAATACACTAACACTAGTACTACTAGTTATAGTACAGCAGCTGTTACCGCAGGCATTGGTGAGCACACGTCTAATGTAATCAGACATTTTTACAATTAAATACACAGATCATGTCTATCAGAAGTAGAATTCCTGATGAAACTCAGAGAGCAAACTCTTGTGCTGTGAATCAAACTATAGGTGTTATAGAACGATACAGTTTAACACACAGCACCAGAGCACTGCATCTCCACTGACAGCCTTTCACCCGCTAGCTCTTTTGAGATTCACTGGACATACATACAGTTTAAAGAGAATGCATAAGAATGTGCAAACGAGTCAGAACTATCAATTACTTTAATGTGAAATAAATCTATAAAATGGACAAATCCATCAAAGCAATTTTCAAAGCAAGCAAATAAAAAAGGCAGGTCAAAACGAAAAGACCAAAACAGTGCAATATTTGATAAAAAATAAAAACACAGAACAGAAAACTTGGATCTTATTGCAAAATCGTAAATCATAATTCCTTTCAAAATAAGTAGTATATTTAAAAAAAATTAAATATTAGTCAAAATAATGTCACTTAATTATAATTGTATACATGCTCATAGTTGTCAGCCCAAATGAAATATGCTTTATTTTTCCCCAAAAATGGTAAAGAAGCTTTTTTACATTTTCTTGATTATGTAGCATTACGCTCTAAAAAAATGCTGGGTTGTTTTAACCCAATTTTGGGTCAAATATGGACAAACCCAGCCATATGGTTACATTTTTAGATTACATTTTTAACCCAATGTTTAAGTTTGTCCATATTTGACCCAAATTTGGGTTAAAAACAACCCAGCATTTTTTAGCATGTAAGAAAACAATTGGTTACAGACTTTTCCATAACTAAATTTAGATTGTTACAAGGTACATTTTTCCTTATTAATGATCCAGAAAATGGTGGGAAACTAAATAGTTCATTTGTGTTCAGTCATAAGCTGTGTTACAATTCAGTTCGATCAAATTTGTTAGATATTCAAGTTTAAACCTAATCCTTGCATTTAAAAATGTAATCTGGCAATTTTTTTCTCAAAAAGTCATGTGTGCTCATCTATTTTAATTCTGTCATCATCTGCTCACCCTCAATCCTGTATGTATATATATATATATATATATATATTGAAGTTCTTGAATATATAAATTGTATAACTTGAAGGTGAGCAAGTGATGACCAAATTTTCATTTTTGGGTGAACTATCCGTTTAAGTGAACTTGGCCTATAAAATGGCCTATTTCTTATACAAACATTGTGTTACTGGATCTTGATGATTTTAAAGGGATTGCTCTTGCACAATTTTGTTATAAAAACAAATGAACAGGATAGCCTATATCAAATTTTAATTTTAAGGATTTCTGCAGAAATCTCAAGCTTCAACGCATTCAAAACAAATGAAAAAAAAAAAGATCAAAATAACTACAAAATACATCAAAACCTTTTGTGGTTTTTCACAGCATTCATATTTAAGCCTATATTATCTTCCTATTTCCCAATGTTCCACTGCTATGAAATATACTAAAAACATACAATCTTATCTCTTATTATTATCTTAAAAGTAAAATTTACTTTTTTACTTAAAAGTAAAACACTTTATCACAACCAAAAAAACTCCTTAAATCCTGTCAATGTGTGTGTGTGTGTGTGTGTGTGCTTGTGTTCATTCCAATTTCAAAAATGAAAAGAAAATGAGTTTCTCCACCCAAACTATGGATGTAGTTGCAAACTTACTTCCAGTTAATGGAGTGTCTGAAGTGGACTATAGAAATAAAGTGTGTAACCATGTGTCTGAATCCTTACTCTTGTTCAGCATGAACTTCTACCTCAGTGGTCACCACCAGAGCATCTGCACCTGCTTCTGAATCTGTGCCTGCATCAACGGCTACATCTACTTGTGCTAGTGCGTCTGCCATCCCTGCATTTTCGAAAGCCATGACATCATCATAGTCCTCCTGTTTCTCTGTCTCCACTTCATAGGTGTCCTGATCTGCTGAGAACATGAAGGAAAAATGACACCACTATTACCACAATGGTACTAACGAAACACACACACACACTGCGAGGTGTGCATTTTAGTGCTGTACCTAGAATGTTTTCGGATCGCTTGGGAAGGAGAGGGAGGTCGTCATCAGCGTGGGATTGGTGAGGAGAGATGTCACGGTTTTGTCCCTCAATGTCATCATATTCGGTCCCAGAGGAGCCTGCGCTTTTATCATCTGCATCCTCCTCTCCTGTTGGAGAACCGAATATGATTTACTCTTACACAAACAAAACAAAATGTATATATATTTATTGTGTGAAGATAATTATGATTTTGTAATTCCAAATCAATTTAACCTAAACAGCATCATTAAACAGCATTTGTATATATAGGATACTGTATGAATGCTGAATATGCGAATGCTAAATGTAAATTACGGTATATATAATTATTTATATAAACATATTTAGATACATTTATTCCAACTTTATATATATTTTTTTTTCTTTTTCTCACAAAGTCCAAAAATCTCCTATACATTTCAGTCTAATTTATATTATCAATACTTTTTAATTTATTTAGCCTGATATGGGATGTCATTTCAGCTGACCAAAATTAACATTTTAGTTTATGAAACATTAAAGGGATAGATCACTTTGAAATAAATTTTTGGTATGTTTTAGCTTACCTCAAGGGCATCCAAGATGTAGGTGTCTTTGTTTCCGCAGTAGTTTCAATTTTGATATTTTTAGGTCAAACCGTTCGTGTCTATCAGTCATATAATGGAGGTCTATGGTCACCACCTCAAAGAGCATGCACAGAGAAGTCCAAATTAAACATGATTTAATGACTGATGGCCTAAGACACGAAACGAGCGGTTTGTGTGAGAAAACGAACAGTATTTATATCGTTTTTACCTCTTGTAACCACAGCCATGTCCAGTGATCTGAGGACGCGGGTGCTTTGTGGCTGTGGTAACGAGCTAAAAGCGATATAAAAACTGTTTGTTTTCTCACTCAAACCACTCGTTTCGTGTCTTAGGCCATCAATGTGTACTTACATTTATATGGCATTAAATCATTTTCAATTTGGCCTTCTCTGTGCATGCTCTTTGAGGTGGTGACCATAGACCTCCATTATATGACTGATAGACACGAACGGTTTGACCTAAAAATATCAAAATTGAAACTACTGTGGAAACAAAGACACCTACATCTTGGATGCCCTTGAGGTAAGCTAAAACATACCAAAAATTAATTTCAAAGTGAACTATCCCTTTAAAAAAAAAAGAAAACCAGTGTAAATAAAATCATTTAATTATTATATTTTCAATCTTGTCTTGATTATTCATTGACATAATGAAAAATGTCATCAGTTATTTTACAGTTACAGAACACTTGGATGGAAAAATGGACGTGTAGGCAGACAGACACAACTATTTGAATATCTTACCTGTCTTGCTGACGGGATCTGCATCCTCATATTCATCATATTCTAAAGATGACGACTTTCCTTGAGGCAAATCTGAAACAGGTTTGGCTAGCAGTAATATATTTTCTTTAAACACACACACACGGCTAAGTTTCCATTAGATATCATTTCCAAATGTTTTGTATTAGCTCATGCTTTTTTTTACATAATGCATTATCCTATGTCTTTACCTCTGTTCTCTTTCTCCATGTTATTCATTTCATTCCTGTCAATGTTGATGTCTTTTTCATTTTTATTTCTGCAATTTCTTACTGCAAAAAGAGAAACAGGTAGACAATTGTGATTTAGTAGGGCAGGGATAATAAATGGATTAATGTTTTGTTATGTAAATGTTATGATTTTATGTTTATGCGAGTCTGGAGTGAGACAAAGACTGGGAAACACCGCCATCAACAGGTCAACAAGATGAAGGCACTTCGAATATCACTGGAACTTCAGCGTGTTACTTCAGTAATGTTTGTCAGCAGATCAAGATGATGTCTTTCAGCAAGGTGCAAGCGATACTCACAGACTAAAAGTAGGCGTTTCCTATTCATCCACATAAAAAGCATCATCAGCAACCCCAGCATGGTCAGCGCTAGACCCACTATCAGACCAGAATTCCCCGTAGATATAACTTTCTCTCCATAACCTGCAGTTTTAATGACAGTTTCACAGGTATTAACCTTTACTCAAGCTACTTAACAAGAAAGAAAGCAATGGTAAAACAAATACTAAAAAGATAGTCTTTTTTTATTTACCTTCACATTTGATTTCAACAGGGCCTTGTTTGCATTTATCATTGAAACGCTGCACACACTGATGAATGTACTGGTAATTCTCTGGACATTTAATGGTCACCTTTATTTCTTTGGCAATGTCCCTTTCATCCACAGGTTGTCCATTCATGCAGTCAAGCACTTTACAAACTTCTGTAGTATTAGCTGCAAATTTGTCTTTACAAACATATTCCCATTGATCTCCATAATTGACCACAAGCTTCCCGCCACACTTCTCAGTGGAGCCGAACTCAATACCCTCTGCAATAAAAACGTCAATTCTGTCAGTGCAAGTAAGTATATTCCATACATTTGACTAATCTTTTTAATGTTTTAAAACGTGTGTATATCTGTAAAAATTGAATTAGGAATACAGTACATTAGCATATAGATGACCAAACAGCTACAAAACTCCAATTTTGATTTCATGGGATGTTGAAAAGGAACACTATGTAACGTGTGGCCCACCAGCAGTTAAAAAAAAATAAAAAAAAATGCATGCATTTTGTGGAAGAACATTGTTTTGGTTGTGCTTCTACTCTAACGGATGAATATGGTTATATTGCTGCTCAAAAAAAAAAAATTCACAAAAAAAATAAATTCCAGCTCAGCGCTACGACAACCATAATGAAATGATCCTATACATACTACTTTACAATGACCTCTGTTAGAGTGCTATGGCATTTCACTTTTACAACATTTCAAATCCCTCAGTTGTCACCATCTCTGAAAATCCAATGTTGATTCTGGTTTTATTACGAGCTCTGGCGCATTCTAGCATTCAAGTTCGAGATTGAGAAGTTCTAGATTTAGTGCCTTCATGTTATCCTTTTTTACTCGTTGTGGCAACTAACATATGCCACTCCCAGCAACTTGTCTCTATTTACAGATACACCAGGTGAGTGAAGTGTGTATGCAATGAAATAAAATATAAAAACGTATAACAAGCTTACCATAGTGAATCAGGGTAAGACAATACACGTTTTGGAAAAAAAAGATTAATGACGGATTGACTCGTTTAAATGTTGCACATTTTGAACAAAAAAAAAGTTACATAGTGCACCTTAAAAAGAGGAACTATACTGTACATTTCAGCATCCATTCATTATTTACAGTATTTATAGCCCACTTTAATGTGTATGACTTACTTTGACAGGCCAAAGAAAGGACTTTGTCACATCTGACCATCTTATAGCCACACTGCCACAGCACCGTCTCCTTGCCAGTGCAGCTGAAATCCCAGCATTTTGATTCCTCAAAATCTGTACTCCAGTGGTGGAAGGCCGTACCACAGCCGAGGTCGGAGCATAACTCACTGTACATCTGATTGTTCAGAGACGCACTAACACTCTCGTTCTTTATTCTCACCTCGCCTGTGCAGTTTTTGGAGAGGACAATGGCTGAATGGTTACCTGGAGAGAAATGAAACCAGACAATCAGATAGTCCTGGATGGTAGGTTTATAGAATAGTTTAGAATTGATGCCCTTTCAAATCATGAGTTTGGCATGGCCACAGTATCTTGAGTTGATACTAAATTGCAAACCAAAACAAAATGGAACTAAACAGGAAAAATATTAAAGACTGACATGTTGTTTATGTTCGTTTTGAACACTTTTAAGGTAAATTAGAGCATTCTGGGAAATGAAGTCTTCTATAATGGTAAAAAATAAATAAATAAATAGTTAAAAGTGCAACTAAACCCCTGGTCAGAGCCTGACTCCACCCACTGGCATTCTATCCTGAACGTTTTCAACACTCGCAATTCCAACTCCTGACTCGCTACAGTGGTTTTGACGAAACAAGCTCGTTTTTATACTGCCAACAGGGCGTAGCTCGTAAGTCACGAAGAACTGCTAACGTCCAATAGGAAAAATCAACTGCAGTAGCCACCGTTCAACCTGAAGAGGGCAGCACTAAGACGTTTTTACACCATATATTGTAGAAATAAAACACTTTATACACAAATGTCAAAAAAGTTACTCGAATCATTTACTAGAAAAAGTTTATTTATATATATATATATATATATATATATATATATATATATATATACAGTATATATATATATATATATATATATATATATATATACATAGCATAATTTATATACTATTAAAGTTTTTATTAATATTTTAAATGAGTTTTTATGTGTATATATATATATATATATATATATATATATATATATATTAGCAATTTTGTTGTGTTTAGTCATTTTCAATAGTTTTGGTATTTTTTAAAATACCTTTATATAGGTGTTATACATTTTAATTTCAGTTGTAGTTAACTAAACAAAATTACAATGAGAAATGTTGCTTTGGCAACTAGTTTTAGTTAACTATAATAAACCTAATATACTGTACATTATATATATATATATATATATATACGTATGCACAAATATATTCATTAATTTGTAACTGAACTGGAATTAGAAGGGGATTGAAAATTTAATTATGAATGGTGCACAACCCTGGTTTACTCAAATGTCAATAAAAACAATAGTTGGCAGTGCTGCTAAAAAAACTTCTCAAAAAGTAAGAGTTTAAAACTGAGGTGATACCTTTGTCACATGTGATATTTAATTGCTCATGAAGCTGGGGGGCCTGAACATGTCTCTCGCATTCCCAAATATCCGTCTTCCCAGAGCAATTATAGCTCCTACTCCACCACTCTTGCGTGTCTTTGGTTGTAGTGGAGTGTGATATGTAATCTCCACACTGTAGATACTGGCACATCTTCTGCCCTTCCTCTTTGCCCCATCCCTGTCCGCTTACTAACAGTGTTTTCTCTCCGCTATGAGCATATACAGGACCACTGCAGGCGCGTCTCTTTTCATACAGGAGCAATCGTTTCTTTTCTGTTATGGCAGAAATATCAAAGGTTTCTGTTAGCATGTTTAAGATGGAGAAGTCAAAAGTCAGAGTATGTGCAGAAACTACACCCTTCACCTAAAAAGTAATCTTTGCACATTTCAAGAGTTATTATCAAACAAATGTGAAATACCTGTGCATTGTAGATAGCCGACAGAGCATGTTTTGCCTGAAATGTCTCTGAAGTTACATTTGGAAACAGAGCTGGCATCACTCTTACATTCAATACTCGGTAGTTCATTTTGAAACTTTTCTTTGAAAGTCAAAGTAGTAGAATTATACTGCCCACAATTCAATTCCCTGCAGATTGTATTACCAAGATTTGCATCAAGACTGTCTTGGCAGACGGGTGTCCATTTCCCATTGTAATACAGTGACACAGTTCCAGCACATTTGTCTCTTGGATCCTCCAGTTTAGCTTTGACGCTGTCTGCAGAGAGTATCAAATAAATCTTTATTAAATGGCTTTTCACATTGTGCTTAACATCTTATTTAACCCGAGATTAAGGCCCATTTTAATTCAGTGTTAGCCAACATTTCACACATGTAACTCTGTAATGCTTGCCTAACAAAATATTCAAGCACTTCACAAAAACTATTAAAGGGTTAGTTCACCCAAAAATGAAAATTAAGTCATTAATTACTCACCCCCATGCTGTTCCAACACCGTAAGACCTTCGTTCATCTTCGGAACACAAATTAAGATATTTTTGATTGAATCTGAGAGCTGGATCACTCTTCCATAGACTGCCTAAGGGACTGCCTCTTGACGGCCCATAAAGTCATTAAAGAAAATGTTTCAATATCCCATGTGCCTACAGCGGCTCAATTATAAGTTTATCAAGCGACGAGACTACTTTTTGTGCGAAAAAAAAACATAAATAACGACTTTATTCGACTATTCCATTACTTCCTTATGGGCGCATGCGCGAGAACTGAGACGAGGACGTTCTCATTCGTCTACTTCTTGTTACCGGCTGCTCACCGCTTAGGAGTTTTACCGCCACCTACCGTATAAAATGATGTGCTGATATAGCTGGAAGCGCAAAACTTTCTGTTTACAAGCAGAGGAAGATGCGCGCTGTACATACGCTTTTCAATTAGCGTATTTTCCGCACTATAAGGTGCACTTAAAAGCCTTTAATCTTCTCAAAAAATAATCCGGAGCGCCTTATATATGGATCATCATTTTATACGGTAGGTGGCGGTAATACTCCTAAGCGGTGATCAGCCGGTAACAAGAAGTAGACGAATGAGAACGTCCTCGTCTCAGTTCTCGCGCATGCGCCCATAAGGAAGTAATGGAATAGTCGAATAAAGTCGTTATTTATGTTTTTTTTTCGCACAAAAAGTAGTCTCGTCGCTTGATAAACTTATAATTGAGCCGCTGTAGGCACATGGAATATTTAAACCTTTTCTTTAATGACTTTATGGGCCGTCAAGAGCCAGTCCCTTAGGCAGTCTATGTAGGACTGATCCAGCTCTCAGATTCAATCAAAAATATCTTTATTTGTGTTCCGAAGATGAACGAAGGTCTTACGGTGTTGGAACAGCATGGGGGTGAGTAATTAATGACTTAATTTTCATTTTTGGGTGAACTAACACTTTAAACCCTGTTTATTTCTGGCATCAAAGGAAAAAATGTTGATTGTCAATTGCACAATTTTGGTTCAAAATGTCAAATGTACAAAACTGGAAGAATTCTCACTGTTTTTGTGATACATTTAAGGAGATGGTGGAGATTTATTTAGCAACATTTCAAGCACACGTTGCATGCTCATACTGTGCTCGATTTTTCTTAACTACATTTCACTTATAAAAATAAGAACGCTATCCCAGGGTTCACAAGTGTATGAAAGGGTACCCATGTAGGTACCCAAAGGTATGTGTAAAACATGAGAGATGCACCAATCCTAAATTTCTCCATCAAAAAAGCAGATTATTCAGAATAATATCTGCCGATACTGTTACCGAGTTTGATTTTCCTTAGGGAAAAAAATATCTTCCAGCTAATGCTGGGAAACTATAAAGGGGATTGCTCTAATTTTGTATTTGTGTAATATTGGAGATTAAAATTAACAACAGAGATAAAACTATTCAACTATTTATTTTGAGATGTAATAATTACACTCAAATGTTTGTCATAAACGCTTATTTTAATACAAATTTTTCACACATAAATATAAGACTAAATAAGGTCCCTTCTAGTTTATTGATTTATTTTATAGCTAATTAATGAACTGTGCACATTGGATAACTTTTCAAAGGTAAATGCAAAGTTAGGCGAAAATGTACTTAAGCTGTTTTAAATAAATATATGTCTTTCCACGGTTGAAACACAGATTAAGCGATTACATGAGACATTATTTCGGTGAGTTGTAGTCTACTGTATTTCCCAACATACTTTTTGACATTCATACATGTTTTTTATTTGTATTAAAGTAAATATGACCGAAAACTCGTGATAAAATGGACAGAATCTGGAATCTGACACATTTTCCCACCGACTTTTGTTTGGCAGGATATATAATCAGCCCTTATCATCAGCTGTTATATATTTATCGTCAGCCAATGGCCGATGGTGAAAATATTCCTTTCCGTCGATATCGATTATTAGCCTATACATTGGTGCATCCCTAATTTTTTTTAAGCATGAAAAAAACAAAAAATACATTGCCACAATTCTAATGACTAAAAAAACAAACAGTTGGTGTTGAACAAAGCAACTGTACACATTACCTGTGCATATCACTTGGGCTGGATTACTGCAGATGGAGTTGCTAATGGGAATAAACCTGCACATGCTAAGATTTTTCCCCTCATTTAAGCAGTATACACTATAGTAGTTTCCGGATCCACTGTATTGTGTCGGAATCGTGATCTGAATTGGTTTACCACAGCCCAAGCCATCACAGATCTTTGTGGACTCATTTGTCCAGGTGTCCATGCAAACTCCTCCACATCCGTCATTTGTGCAGACCTCTACCGTTCCCCAGCATCTTTCATCCTTTTCAAGCTTGTTTCGAAGTGTCACGTTCACCGAGCCTACAAGTGGCATCATTGAGAATATAAGCATTTTACACACAGCAATGTTAACCCTACTGTCCAGTGTCCACTATGTAGCTCTATGTAGGCCCTCTAGTGCTTAAAAATAAAACTGCATACATCTTGAAAATGCTTTGCTCCTCTGCAGATGAATGTGGTTTGTACAGAGAAAATAAATAGCAGTTTCTATAACTATAGTGGCATTCAAATAGAAAACAGTTTTAATTTGTAATACGATTTCACAATATTAGTTTTACTGTAATTTGGATCATATAAATGTAGCCTTGGTGAGCATAAGAAACTTGTTTCAAAAACTAAGAAATTGTAATGTATTTTTTTATAGATATTAAAAAAAAATGGTCAAAATCTCAAAATTATTTGTGCTTAAATATGCAATGGATGAAATTAGAATAAAATGACAGTCAAGAGCCAATCAATACAGAGTCAGTTAAGTGAGTGGTATAAGACCCTTTGACTAACCTCAGGGGGGAAAACAAACAAAAATGTTCTAAAAAAAAGTGTATGATATGATCTCTATAATGCTAAAATAAATTACAATTCACAAGATCAGTTATTCAGGTCACATTTTGATAAATAACAAGTTTGCAGAAAATTGCAGTCATATGCACACATACCTGAACATGTGATATTGTCATAAGTGCCATAAGTGCCGTTTTGCTCTATAGAGGGGACTACGTCACCACACTGCATTGCACGGCATATGTTGTTGGCTTCTGTCTTGTTGTCTTCCAGCGGACGGGCCTCGGTCTCACCAAATGACTTGACGAGTACTCTTCCCCTGCAGGGTGAATCACCTTCAAAGAACATCAGTTCTTCCTCTGCGAATGAAGATAAAAGATTTGTGGTTACTTATAGTGCATGCTCTACACGAAGAGTAATACCTTAGCTTTAATTACTTAATAAACAGGTGTAAAAACTACTGGGATTCAGTATGCTGAAAATGATGTAAATATTGTGAAAATATGTCAAAAACACAAAATTGTCATCAAATCATATTTTTACTTACTTTGGCATATGACTTTTACATTTAGTGCTCTTTGACTCTTGGAAGTTCTCGCTTCTTTTAAGCACTCATAGATTTTTGCTTTAGAGTTTACACACTTGAAATGCCATGATTCCAGTTGATTCTGTTTCTCTTCAATGAGGAGTTTATTTATTGAAGTTGATTGACCACATTTGAGATGTTCACACACAATGTTTGATTCCTCATTGGTCCACCCGTAGGAGTTTATGGACTTCCATTTGCCCTCCCATTGCAGCTCTACACGTCCAGAACAACGACCCAGACCATCACTCAAACGCATATCCACGCTGCCTGCCATTTAAAACCATCACATTTTATTACTGCCTCAGTTGCATGTGATTTAAGTAACTTTCCTGTATATTCTGAAAAGATCATAATTAAAGGGATAGTTCACTTTGAAATAATTTCTTGGCATGTTTTATCTTACCTCAAGGGCATCCAAGATGTAGGTGTCTTTGTTTCCACAGTAGTTTCAATTTTGATATTTTTAGGTCAAAACGTTCGTGTCTATCAGTCATATAATGGAGGTCTATGGTCACCACCTCAAAGAGCATGCACAGAGAAGACCAAATTAAACATGATTTAATGACTCGTGTGAGAAAACAAACAGTATTTATATCGTTTTAACCTCTTGTAACCACAGGTAAAAACGATATAAATACTGTTCGTTTTCTCACACAAACCGCTCGTTTCGTGTCTTAGGCCATCGATGTGTCCTTACATTTAAGAGTCATTAAATCATGTTTAATTTGGACTTCTCTGTGCATGCTCTTTGAGGTGGTGACCATAGACCTCCATTATATGACTGACAGACACGAACGGTTTGACTTAAAATAATCAAAATTGAAACTACTGTGGAAACAAAGACACCTGCATCTTGGATGCCCTTGAGGTAAGCTAAAACATACCAAAAATTAATTGTGAGTAAAAGTGATCAATCTCTTTAACTGCAAGGCTGTCTCAGTTACCTTCACATATAACAGTGGTTGACTTGCATTGTTTTATCTCATGTTTGGCCAGGCAATGCCACAGTGAAGCCTCGTCGCCCAGGCACTCAACGTTACTCAGCAAACCGTTAGAAATGCCGCGGCCCTCTTTCTCATCCAGCAACTCTCCACAGCCAAGCTCTTTACACACTTGCTCCCCCAGTCTTTTATTCGATTTACTGTAGCACACTCCATAGTCAGAGCCGTTCACACTAACCATAACATCTCCAAAACACTTTGATGTGAAGTTGCGAAGCTTGACCTTGCCTGTGAACACAGAAAATGTCATTAAAAAAAACAAATAAAATAAAGGATTCAAATGAAAACAGTAAATTGAAATAAAACATTTGCAGTGTAGGATTCAATAAAACTTGTATGCATTATTAACACAAACTACTAATGTACATCAAACAAAAAAATAAGAACGAGAATGTGATGCTGACTTTTCAAATATACTTTTTTTTTTTTAATTAAATATTTTTCTTATCACATTCGTCCTTTCCTTCATTAGAAGGATGGCTGTTTTGGCTTGGAACTACCCCACTGTTTAATAATATATATATATATATATATATATATATATATATATATATAGAAGCAACGAGGAGCAACATGCTTTGTGCAAGATTTGCAATGGTAGTGGCTACAACGCAGGGGAACACTGCAAATTTGTTTAACCACAGAGTTAATTAAAAATTAAACACAGAGTGACCTATGACTAATAATAAAGAAACTAGTTTTCAGGAGATTGTGGAAGTGCACTTTATTGTTGATCTTATTTATTTGTGGTAATAATTTCTACTTGAATACTCTTATACTTTGCTTAAGTGCATTAGAAAAGAACTACTTATTTTAATAGTTCAAAAAGTACAATAAATGTTCAAATTTCAATTTTTTAATAATTGTTGAAATGCGTCTTTCTACCAAATTCAACAAGTTCCCAAAGTCATGTGAAATAATCATGTTACATAAGTATGATTTCAATACGGACCAAAATAATAATAAATCCAAAATAATAAAAAATTATTTTGATCTATCTATATCTATATCTATATCTATATCTATATATATATATATAGAGCGAGAGAGAGAGAGAGAGAGAGAGAGATTTTAAGTTGATGTGATGTATCATTAAAAGCTTTTTTATTTTATTTAATAAGATATATTGGTTAAGTAGCATATTTATTATCTATATGACTATACACATAAAAATAAATACAAATAAATATGTATTTTTATTGTTATTAATGTCAGTACGACGTTGAGCGTGTAATGTCAACTCTGTCTGCCCTATTACCATAATAATAATAAAAACCCATTTATTAAATTGCAACACATTTTCATGTATTAATTTACCTTGAGATGAAACAATACAATGTTAAATTTGTAAATTTGTTTTATATTGTACAAAAAACATAATAAATAGGCTATAATAAATACACTGTAAAAAATATTTTCATGATTTGTAATCACAACATTTTTTCTTTTGTCAAATAAACTTAGATAATTTATGTAGTTCAGATAACAAAATATTTTGAGTTTCTGGTGATTACATTAATCTCCTTCATTGTATTAACTCAACTTTTTACAATTTTTACAGTGTAGTAATAATGTTTACATCATATTCACATTTTACAAGGTTCTACAACCTTGAGCACAATAATAGCTAACAACCCTATTATTAAATTGCAACTCATATTAATTTAACTTGAGAAGAAATAACATTTTCAATTTGTAATGATAACATTGTACAAAAAAAATCATCTTTTTCAAACTGTGTTTCTCTCTTTGTATTAATGTAGCATTTGTTATTAATAATTACATTAATAACTTATCAAACATTTAAATATGTATTAACATTTATATATTTATTTATGTAATATTATTCACACACAAAAAAAAAAAAAAACCCTGTGCATTACCTGAGCATGTCAGTCGGAGACCGTTATTTCCATTATCGTTAGTGAAATTTACAGAGGTTCCACAATTTAATTGCGTACAGATGTCTTCAGGGTTGACATCTTTATCCTTAGCAGGAACCCACGATTGATCTGAGACATAGCGCTCTTCCACAAGCCCAGAGCAAAGATCGTCGCCATCTCGCAGACGGAACCTCTTGTGTTCTGTACAATACAAGTGTCCCAGTGTAAATATGAGTGTGAATGTTACCACTCACCTGATACAAACCATGAAAATACTATCTGGGACAATTACTGAAAATACAGTATATTAAGGAATTTCAGTGAAAATGTTCAGATTCCCAGATGAACAGACTGATTGAATATTAGAATATCAGAACAATGAATGCCATCAATCAGAGCGACATACCCCAGAAAGCTGTTTAACAATAGTAGCTTTACACTTACTTTTGCAGATCACACCGACTTGTTCCATGCAGTTTGACAACTCATACATACATTGCCAAGAGAACTGTTCTTTGCCATCACATTTAAGCGATACACTTTCTTCGCTCGTTTGTCCTTTAAACAGTCCATCCTTTTCATCACATCCCCGATAACAATCTCCACATTTAAGCTCCTGGCATATCTTGTCTGCTTGTGTTTTACCTTGGCCAGATGCAATTAAATACATAAAAGATAATCCTTGCATAAAGTGTCAGCTATCATATATAACATTACACGCAAATATTCATTAATAATTACATATTTACAAATACCAAAGTTAACAGACTACAGTATAATTCACAAAACATACATTAAGCTAAACATTTATGCTTAGCATAAGTGAACACACCCATGCTAAAGTTTTTAATTAAGGCATTTAGATCAATTTCCAAAAGATGATTTTTTTTATTCCTCTTTTTAGTCAACATTTAGTGGCTAAGAACTAGAAATTAAAAATAAATTCTTTTTTTTAGTCCACTTACCCCAGGCAGAATCTTTACAGACACCAAAGTTGCCGTTCTGCGTTGTGTACTCCACCGTTCCTGCACATTTATCCCTCTGCCCATTCAAACTCAGTTTAACATTTCCTATGGTGAAAAGCTTGGCATCAACACTGTGTATTGATTCACCTCTGGATACTAACCAAGATGACCTCAAAAAATAAATATAAAATGCAATAATTTCAGTTAAACATGTGAAACTAGAAACACTACCTACCAGTGCATTCAACAGCAACGAAAGAAGGAAAATCGTTTTTGCACTGAAGGTTATCTCCACCATAAAATGGACATTCCCAAAGGCTCGTTTCATTCGATATGCAGGTCACTTGATCCATCAAAAATAGTTTGGGTGGAGGTGGATCTTTGTACATGGTAATTTGATAACCGGAATCCTTCACGTCCCCACACTTTAATGATTTACACACAACCTGTCCATTTTCTTCCTTCCAGCCGTGATGACACACCAAGCCCCACCGGCCGTCACCGGCACGCACCTCCAGCCGGCCTTTACACGGGCTGGTCGATCCACGTAAAGCCACATTGAGCCCTGCAAAACAAAAACTTTTTTTGCTTAAAAAAAAACTCGTAAAACAATTATCAAAAAAAAAATGTTTTTTATGAAAATGTGTTTTTATTTTGAAATAACAGTACTTATTTTAAATGCAATAAAATATTGTATAGTAAAATTTCAAGTGCTAAACATCATAACTTTCATAATCAGATTGGATAGATATATTTTATATCTTGAATTTATGTTGTCAAAAAAAAAAGTGGTGGACAGCAACAATTTTTTTTTACATTGTTTTTATTCCTTTTTCCTTTTATATATATATATGTTTGTATGTGTGTGTGTGTATATATATATATATGTGTATGGAACTGCTGTAATTCTTAGTTCATGTTAACTAAAGTCGTTAACTAATGAGCCATATTGTAAAATGTTAAATGATAGAATATCATCAGGGTCAAGGTGTCTTTTTTAACCTTATATGGTCGCTGGAAAATGTGGTTGTGAATTCTGAGAGCAGAAGAACCACACGCTCTGCAGAAACTGCAGCGGTCTCTTATCTGCCTGTGGCTTTCAGCTCTGAAATTCTGGCAAATTGCATGTTTTTGCAGATTCTGAGATAAACCCGCTGCACATAAGCATCAGTGAGTTAACCACAGGCATAACCGTGTCTTTCCACAGGGTTATGAAGAACATACAAACCACTGAATGATCATGGTTTCAGAAACTTCAGGTCCATTGCTTTGAAATTTATTGCAACCATCATGAACATTATAGGGAAACTCTCATGCAACATGTTTTAATGTGCATAAATATTGTATTCCTACCATTTTTCCATAAAGTACGAAGTTTCAAGAGTTCATGTATTTGTTACAGTATTTAGTCATCTTAGTTAGTTAATAAAAAATAGTCATTAATTGATTGTTCGTAATAGTTCGCAATGCATTAACTAATGTAACAAACATATCAACTGATTTTAATAATGTATTAGTAAACATTGAAATTAACATTAACTATGATTATTAAATGTTGTCCAAGTATTGTTCATTCTTAGATCGAATTAACTAAAGTAGTTACCTATGCTAACTGATGAACCTTATTGTAAAGTGTTAGCAAATAATAATACATTTTATATCACAAAGATGCATTATCATATTCTTCTATATATTAATCATTGTAGCTGTTTTAATTTAGAATGAATGATTTTGATCATTAAATTGATTTGTTAATGTACACTGAGAGGAGATAGCCTAAAAGAGCGTAACAAAACTACAATTTTATGCTATATGTGAATGCATAACCATTTTTTCCTCCATTTTTATTTGTTAATTTATTTATCCACTAATTAATTATTTTCAAATTTAACTAATTAAAAATTTTCTCAGGAACTTGATATAAAAAACAACAACTATATGTATGTTCAGTGCTCTAGTTAGATAATCAAATAGCTAAATAAAAAGCTTATATATATATATATATATATATATATATATATATATATATATATATATATAAACAATAATAAATATTTTAATGCATTTAATTATAATTACATTTAACATAGAAATTAAACAAATTAGCCATAAGTTTTGAAACTGCAATTGCATTTATATATACTTTATACATTATTTACATTATTTACATTAAGAGCTTGTTAATGCATGCATATATACAGGCCTATCACATATTTTATTTTATTATATTATAAAGATGAAGCTACGGAAATGTTGTTGAAATTAATAACAAACAAATGAACAAACAAACATATACATAATTAAATTAGCAGACTGCAGATTGCAAAAATGATGGCTATTTTTTTGTTCATTTCCCTGTCTGCATTATGCCGCATCATATCCAAATCTCATATCCAAAAATCAAAATAGAATCAGAATTTCCAGTAAAATATTGATTATTATAGCTTCATTTTCATGTTTTTTATTTTGAAAATGTTAAAAACAAACAAAAAAGTTATACTGTCACTCATTAGCCATTTTATCAGATTTATCAGTCAGATAATCTTGTTTCCACTGAAGCACCAAATGCTAGGAGCTGGAGAATTGGAGTTGGAGTGTTTGAGAATTTTAATTGGAGAATTTTAATTTTCATTAAAGCAAAATTATTATTATTATTTTTTAATTGTTATCTTGATACTATAAATTGATGAATGATACGTAACCTAATGAAAAATGTTGCAATGAATTACAAAAGAATGCTATTGGACCCAGATTAAACAAACATAGGTTATGCAAAATAAATAAATGTGCATGTTATTTCAATAGCCTGTTTGTTTAGCCTGCATGCTTCATCCATTAAGTGACTCATTAACAGCAGCATAGAACACAATGGATGTAAACACTGCAAAAATATGGAATTTATTTTAATTAGGAAATACAGTTTCACTTGCCTTGAATAGCTGATATTTGCAAATACAGGAGCATGAACCACATGATTTCAGAACGGAGGACGGAGGAGAGGGACAGGCCAAGTGCTGGATCTGCTTTTAAAGGTTCTGTGATGTCACTTCATTTTTTTATTAGCATCCTGTTCATTTCCTTCATCTGAGACCATTCAACTGCATTTCAATTGATAGAATAAGCCTTATTTTTCTTTTAAGCAGTTACTCGCTGATAATACTCATGATAATACTCTCAAACAAACTTTGTAAATCCATGGAAACTCGTTTCAATTCGAAATTCTTTTTCACAGAATTCCAAATGTGATATTACTCCACAGAAGTTTTAGATATAAACTAGTAGCAATTAAAATATATAACGATAAAAATCGCAATTGCGATTTTATAAAAGTCAAAATTGTGAGTTAAAAAATACCCTTTTAATTCTGTGTCGAGACTGAAACTGTCTATCGCATAATCAAGCCTCTTGAGCTCGCGCTGCTGTTGTTACTCTACCGCTAGAGGTCAGTGTTGCGTAACCATTTTTCCGCCTTCATTATATCATGGGTCATGGTCCTATGGTTCAGAGCCATATTGATCTATGATATTGATATGGCAATTATGGACATATCACATATATGTTAGTAAACCGGATGAGGAATTAATAAACCGGATGAGGCACTCGGATGTAAACAACAGCATGGGTTGCACTGTTTATGTACTACTGAACACATTGTTAAACTAAACAAAAAACACAGAAAAAACCCGTGGTAGTTGCGAAATCATATAGAGAAGGACTTACCAAGCAGGAGAGAGCGCAATATTTTGACAAACTAAAGCTAATAAGTGGTAAAGGTCCAAACGAGCTAGCTTCTCTAGCCCGTACTGCAATTCTTCCTTGAGTGTGCACATCATTTTGGATCAAATTCCAATCGGATTTTGAGAGACAGTGTGAATGTAGCCATAGTTAATACGTTAACATTTTACGCCATAGTCAAAGCTTCATTTACACATGTGACTCATGAGCTGATGCTGTGCCTCTCTCAACCACAAACGCCTTCTTTCATAATTTTTTTGCACTCTTCTCTTTAACTTTTGGCAGTCTATAGAGCTCAAAAGGTATTTTCCCGATGCGACAGATTAGTACAGACCAAAACTCGATCATTTTCAGCAGAAATAATCAGCCAAATTTGCGAGTCCGTTCAGTTCAATGGCATTGTTTATGTTCTGTGCCTCCAAAATGGCCGACTTCCGGATTGATGACGCGTCGTGCAGGGAAACTCCCATAGACAGTAAAAGAAAACTCCTTTTCCTCGATTTACTGAAGCTTATATGACTAAGTAAAACGCATTTGCAGCTCCACATGCTAAACAACTGAGCATCTGGCTCGCTCATAGGCTGTGGTGGTTTAGGCTGGTTTTAAGTCTACCACCTATGTTTTTTATGGCGTAGGCTACACATCCCAACTGTCAATGGAGAAATTGTATTGAATTTTTACTTCCGGCACCGGCTGTGGGCGCGACTGGTGACCTCTGAGGCAGACTAGCCTAGAAATGTAACTCGTCATCCTAACAAACAGAGAGTTATGATGGTGGAGTGTAGCTTGATACTAATCACAATTATGGATTGGATGTAACAGCTTTGATTACATAAAACAGGCCTATATAATAAAATAAAATATACGGAAAAAAATTATCATCATATCAAAGTTATACAATAGGCCCATGGGATTCAGTTTCAGTTCAATGAATTGAAAATTCACCCGATATATTTTCTAAATGCATTTAGAATTTGTTGCAAACAATTGTTCCCTAATGCGTCAACTGTCAGCACTTTGTTTTCTCTACTAGTCCATACCCACATACTGTATTTAATATAATATATAGCCAAATATCCAATAAAGCTGTTCTCATTTAAATATTTTCTGTCAGACAATGGAACAAGTAGTGACAGACTAAAATCAATGTTTGTTTTTTGGGGGGCTAAAGGAGTGTGAAAAGTCGCTAATCTAGCAACAAAGTTGCTAAGTTGCTAAATCTCAATATCCGATCAACAACCGATGCATTTTTGATCATCTGTTACATACAAATGTATGTGACAACATGGAAGAAATCCCTGCTACTTTTGTTTTATCGCAGCTAAGTCAACATTTAAAACATCCAATTAATTCCTGGAAAATCAAGCCCCGCCCTACATATTTCCAGCTTTAAATATCCTATTCCTCTCAGAAATGCCACATTAGAGATGTAATATGCATTTCATGTTGACTTAGTGCTAAAAGATCGGCTGTGGTGCGAGTAATTATGCTCAGCTAAATTATTTTGATTTAAAGGCAAATTCTCACATTATGCAATTTGATAGCCAATTACACAGTGTTCCCTCAGGAGAAAACCAGAAAACAATTAGCCATGAGACTTTAAGTGAACATCTTACCCATCGCATTCAAGATTAGCACCATAAAACATCAGATGGTGTCAGCATATCTGAAGAAAAGTACGTAAATTACATTTTTTGAGATGATATGTAACACTTCAAAAACAAAATAATCGATGCAGATGTTGAGATGTGATTGAGAGCCAACAGACATTTTGTTTTCTGAGTTCTGTTCACTTTATTTGTGGAATAGACTTTACACCTCTGTGCTTTTGATATCTAACTCTTTAATCTTCTACCAGGAGCCGTTTCACCCAAAACCCCTGCCGAAAATGAGCAAGTGCCATGACCAATTACTAAATTTACCACTTCACACCGTTTTATGAAGCTGGAGAGGGCTTGGTTAGAAACAGAACCGAAACAAACGTAAAAATAAAAAGGCTTGTAAACAGAGTAACAAATATATTTTTCATCAGTCAAGTGCAAATTTGCATTCCACCGGTTTTGTACTCATTTCCATTTAGAATTGTATCTTTCTTTTCAGCTGTATTAAAAAATAATCACACTATTATTGCCCGTCTCATTGCTGCCTATGAATTTTAAATAGACATTAACAGAGCATCAAAACAAATCAGAGAAATGACCCACTGGACATATGCGTGAACTACTGTATAAAAATAGCTAACTAGGGTTTAGGTTACACTTAATTACCAAGCCAAATGAAAAAAAAAAAAAAAGAATGAGTTGAAGTGACTAATTACTGCGGTAAAACTCAATGACAGTGGTAAACGCCCTCAATTCGCTTTAAAATGCTATAGGAACGCTTCATTTTCTCATGGGAGAAAACATAAAAATACCTATAACGGTATCCATGCATATCTGTGATCAAATTCTGAGTCGGACCTCTCACACACACACACACACTCACTCACTCGCTCAGCCTAAGATTTTTGCAAAGAACATGCCTGAATGTTTGTTTATCATTCTTTTTTCTAATGTGCACATCTAGTGCAGCACATTTGATCATTAATACTCTGTAAATATCATCTTTTTTCTTCAATGTCAATAAAGAAAACAGGACAAACTAAACAGAGGTAAATTAAGTTTCATGCAAAAGTATGTGAGAGTAGCATGTTGGCGGCTCCATTCTCTGCCATGGTATCTACTATACAACATCATGCATGTTTGGGTAGGATTGCTCAGAAATCTCATTTTTTTTTAGTGGGGTTTTGAAGATGCATGTGATCTAAAGAGGTCAATATGATACAAATATTGATACATATACACCACCTCCTCTATATCGGCCATCATTTTTTCTTTTTTTTTTTCCCTGCAAAGATCATTCCCACCTTTTGTAATCTCTCCTGCAACTGTATTACGCAGTGGATGTACGTATATAGGCATAATTCCTGCTTGTTGAAACATTGCATATCTTTAAAAGTAAAAGGCCTTCTGTGCCACTATGACTGCTGATTTATCATTGTAAAATGCATCGGATTGAGTTTGTCCCCCGAACAAGCGCGTCCGATCGGTCTGCGGTCCTCCGATGTACAACAGGGTCACAAAAAAAGCACGTCAGCTCATGCGAGTCTGCGTCGAACTGTCGATTTGGAATGAAGCAGATATGTTACGTGTCTTTTCCTAGGAGAAGCGCTCTTTCCCCCATCACTTGCTTTCTGTTGTGCGGTAGAGGGTGCTTGTGTGCTTGTGGCGGTTATAAGGAGGAGATCTTCACTGTCTCGTGGGTGAAGGAACAGCGGGAGTTGCGTAAGATTCCAGGAATGGCAGGAGAGGGCGGCAGACTCTCGTCGGGGGTGTTGGCAGGAGGGGTGGGTATACTGATGATAGCCGCGGTGAAATCTCTATCCTCACAGTTGAGCTTCAGGTCTTCCGTCCGGGCGTTCAGACTGGAGCGGCTGTTTGGACACGTTCGTTCATAAAGAAAAACCAAAGTTCTAGGTTAGATGGGATATCACTGGAATTGTGACAGAAGTTATTGTTTTTGTTGGTGTCATATATATACACATGTAGAAAAATACAGTAAAACTGGCTCATATTACAACAGTCATGTCAGCACTAATAAGTATATAATTTCTCCTGACCTGATCGTGCTGCCATCTGTGTCCTTGTTGAGTAACTCTTTTCAACATTTATATTTTGCCAAAATGTTGATAAGATAATGAATTTGTACACTGTATTTACATAAAGGATTTAGCGATTTATATTGTTTTTATATTTTGTATTTTCCTTGTAAAGTTTTAACTGCTGGTAGACAATATTAACATCTGTCCAGGGACAATGGATGAAAAATAGCCTTTTGGCTAATTCTTGTACATTTGCAGTAATGCTAATTAATGTACACTGTCCCTGTCAAATAAATAAATCAAATAAAATAAAAATAAAATAAAAGAAGCTGTATTTATCAGTGTGTGAAATGTATTGTATTGAAATGTAAACGCCGTGCATAGAGCCCATTAAGAATCTTAAGACATCTTAAGAAAAATGTCAAGAAATATTCAAAACAGTCTCATTATAATTACTGTAATGAATAAATATCAAATACAAAAATTATTTATAGTTATTAAACCATTTATGGATTATAGTGTATTCACATATACTAACAATTATTTATAATTATTATAAATACACTTATGAAGTAAATTTATAATTGTTGATAGAAATAACTAAAATCATTATAATTATAAAACAACATACATGTAAATACTACCGGTATATCATTATTTTACATATTTCAGTTTAGGTTAAGTAATATACAGTATAATTATTAATAATTAAAATCATAATAATTACTATAAAACAACATGACCTGAACTGAAATGTTGATTATTTACTGTTTTTAGAAAGAAGAAGTCTCTTATGACCACAAAGGCTGCATTTATATATTTAATACAAGAAATACAGTAATATTGTGAAATATTATTCCAATTTAAAATAATTTATTTTAATATAAATTTATTAAGTATTTTGTAACATGTATTTACTGTATTTTTTAGTCTCATAATAAAGCATCCTTCCTGGATAAAAGTAATTATAAAAAAAAAGAAATACAACTTTTTTATTTATTTGTATAGCGTTTTTTAAATAATATATATCATTTCAAAGCTGTTCACAGAAAATGCATGTGTCTACCTTACAAATGAAAAAATACATTTGTGTATGTACTGTATGTATGCATGCATGTATGTACTGTACATGCTATATGTAAAAAATAAATTGATGATGAACTACGGATATAATAATAATGATATATTTGTAATGGTCCTAAAAATACTCTAAATTTTCTTTATGCTAAATAAATAAGTAAATCTAAGTTTATATTTCATGATACCTTTTTTCTATTTGATTTGAGAGTGAAAATGACATCATCATGCCTGTCTGATGTCATACCTTTGGGGTCCAACATATGTTTTGTGCACTTGTAGAGTGTCCAGCTCCTGCACGCTGCCCCGGCTGACGGACACGGTGGAGTTGGCGAGGCGGATGGCTCTTCTCTTAGCTCTGCGGGGGCAGCACGACGTCGACAACCCCTGCTGGCTGGAGATGGAGGTGCTGCGGCTGGTGCGGTAACCCACAGACTCGGTCATGCACATCTCACTGAACGTCAGCTCGTCTGTGAACTCATGGTTCTGTTGGAAAACGGGAGGAAATGCTTCATGAAACCTTCTGGATTATGCACTTTGTGTCCAGTAACAGACTGAGCGGAGGAGCTGTACTCACGGTTGTCTTTTCCAGACAATGTAGCAGGTGATGATGTTGGTGCTCAAAGGAAGATCTGTTCTTCAGACACAGAGTGCTGTCATTGTCTGGAAACTGAGAGATAAAAACACCACAAAAGTTTATTTAGGGCGACGTCTTCAGATACAAGCTACTCACCTTAAAACATCTATCTTAAGTGGACACAAATCTATTTAAAGAGACCGCGACTATTTACAGCCTTCAGAGTTGATAGCATCATCAAGACTTCGGGTTTATTTTTGTTAAAGAACAAAAACATTTTGTTCACTGTCATCTCTGGCTCCATACGTTTTTTAAAAAGATATGTTTTTACACTTTTTTGTGCAAAAAAACAACAATACCAATTCAACACTGATTTGGAAATAAGTCTCTCATGCAAAATATAATAAAAACAGTAATATTGAGAAATATTATTATAATAATTCTGTTTTAATATATTTCACAATGTCATTCAATGATAATAGAAAGTTCCGTATTAAAAGTTATAACAGCATTTATTTAAAACCAAAATACATATATTTACTAAGTCAGGATCTTTTTCATGTTTTTATTTTAGGGCACGGAAAACAATTTTTTCAGATGTCCACTTGAGTAGACTATTGTTCTTAACAGTATTCTGTTGTTAACTGAAGAGAACATAATACAGTAATAACACAGTAATACTGTATTTAACAAACCAATAAATGAAATTATAAAATGATGTTCAGTTATTGCAATTGAGTTTGTTCCTGTTTGACCAGAGAATATGAGGAACAGCTTCACACAGAGTATGTTGATTTACCCTTATTACCCTGAAATCTACATTGATCTATTGATGTTCTATTGGTGTTGGGGGGGGCACTAGCAATCCGGTGTTTTTAATCTCATCTGGCATGCAGTGTTGATGGAAATGCATTACAAGTAACATGCATTATATAATCGTATTGCTTTTTTGATGTAAAGAGTAAAGTGACACATTCCAAGCAACATATACATTAAATAATCACGTCTTTTTATTTACGTAACGCAAATTACATTCAAATGATGCATTTTCCGGACCAAACTGGCATTTTTGACTGGCTGTCGGCCATCTTGGTTTGGATGGGAAAAACCATAGGGAAAAACATTCCACATACAACAGTTTGCCACATGGTGGCAGTGTGTGCAACTGTGCCTTCAAAACCCACAAGCAAGAAAATGGCCTTTTGAAAACTGTATAAACTATACATAAAATTGTTTGCATTTTTCTAAAACTATGGTAAAAAATATTAAGACATGGGAAAATATTACAGATAAAAATATTTATGTGGATGTTAGCTAAATATAATTCAAAACAGTCTGCAATATATGACCATGTTGTGTGACTGGCTTGCTGGGAGATTCCACTTTCCTTCTTGCCAAACTTGTTGCTATGATACAGAGCTGCTGTTCTTTGTAGTTTTAATCCATAAAGGCTTTATCTAACTGCTATAAACATTGAAGTGGGTTAAAGCCTTGACCTTACCACGCAACTACCTCCCGAGACAGACCGCTGTCCTTGATGCCACTCGCACGTATCCGGTAACCTCTATAACCTCTCGTTGTAAAACAATCACACGCAAAGATGTCTTGTCCTGAAGAACAAGTCTCTCAAGAAACAACGGTCTCACGTCTCTCTTTTATGCCTCCCCGATACCATCTGGCCCCCGAGGCAAGGTGGTTTATCGCCATCTAGAAGTAGCCCATCAGAAGGCTTTATAAGCAGCCGATCTGATCGAGGAACGAGAGGACGGGCTGTTCAGAGAGGCTAGGACAGAGCAAGGACTGCCCCGTCAGCCGAAACCAAGGATGGCTGAAGGAGTCAGGGCAGATAAAATCATCAATAATTGGACCTAAGCACAATTAGGCTTGTTTTAGCGGAACAAAAAGCCCTAAAGGGATAGTTCTCTTTGAAATACATTTTTGGTATGTTTTAGTTACTCAAGGGCATCCAAGATGTAGGTGTCTTTGTTTCCGCATTAGTTTCAATTTTAATATTTTTAGGTCAAACCGTTCGTGTCTATCAGTCATATAATGGAGGTCTATGGTCACCACCTCAAAGAGCATGCACAGAGAAGTCCAAATCAAACACGATTTAATGACTCGTAAATGTAAGTACACATTGATGGCCTAAGACACGAAACGAGCGGTTTGTGTGAGAAAACGAACAGTATTTATATCGTCCAAGAATCTGAAGGCACGGGCACTTTGTGGCTGTGGTTACAAGAGGTAAAAACGATATATATACTGTTTGTTTTCTCACACAAACCGCTCGTTTCGCGTCTTAGGCCATCAATGTGTACTTACATTTACGAGGCATCAAATCATGTTTAATTTGGACTTCTCTGCGCATGCTCTTTGAGGTGGTGACCATAGACCTCCATTATATGACTGACAGACAAGAACGATTTGACCTATAAATATCAAAATTGAAACTAATGCAGAAACAAAGACACCAACATCTTGGATGCCCTTGAGGTAAGCTAAAACATACCAAAAATGAATTTCAAATTGAACTATCCCTTTAAGTAGAATGAAATGATGCAGCTATACCGACAAAAACATCCAAGTAAGTTTAATCATGTAGGACGTGAGCGGGAAACACAAAACGTCTAAATCCTTTGTAGCCCTACAGGAACGGAGACAACGACTAACATCACACAAATCATTTCACTCCTATACAGTTCAACACAGGAACTACATTTAAAAATGCCCCGAAGCACAAGTGTGTGAGCAAACTAATTCTACAGAGCGGTTTCAATAAAGGATTCATCTTGACACAACACCAACAGAGCAAAAGCAGAATGTCATACATCCTTCAGAGCAACGAAAAATTGATCATAATGTATTTCCTGTTTGACTGGGGAACACAAAGTGTAATTTCCAAGCCAATCACAGATACGCAAGCAATAAATCCCAAATAAATACATTTCAGTCAAATCCACGGGTTGCAACACTCTCTTTCCGGACACTCCATCAGGAAAAAAGGCAGAGGAACCTCGGAGGGTATTAAACCATCAATCACTGACAAATCCATTGTTAAAAAAGCGCTGATAGGGACGTCACATTAACAACACAATTTTCTCAGTGGAGACAAGAGATACAGCCATTGGATGACTTAACTACCCATGATTAGCATCTACGCAGGCTGTACCGGAAAAAAAAAGCTCCAGGGTTAGAAAAGATCAATAAATCTGTTGAATGTAGTTCTTTTAATGGTGAAGATGATGCTGGAGCGCTCAGGGTGATTGCTAGGCTGTCCACTCTCAGAATAAAAAGGTACAAAAGCTGTCACCGGGGCGGTACCCTGTCAAAAGGTACAACTTTGTACATTATTTACCACATATGAGTGCATATTAATACCCAAATAATTCATATTAGTGCCTTTTGTCCCAGTTACAACTTTTGTACCATTTTTTCTGAGACTAATAATAAGTGGTTACATGCTTAAAAGTTTAAGTTAAATGTTGCAGGATGAGTTAAGCGCTTAAAAATAAATAATTAGTATTATTGAATAATATAGTTTTATATTTAGTGTTGCATAAGGCAATCATAATAAGGATTAATAATGATTATTATATTACAAACAAACAGATTGGATTAATTGGGTGAATTAATCAATAAAATATTTTAATAAAATTAATTTAAATATAATTTTATTTAAAAAACAAATAATACAAATATTTATAAAAAATATTTATATCAAATCCAAAATATTTGTATACATTTTGGATTTGATTTTAAAGAAATACATCAGATTTTTATTTTTGAACATTTAATAAATCAATAAATAAATCATAAAGTGGAGCACATAAACACTTCCTAATGACCTTTCGTCGAAGGTCAAGACTGAATAACAGTGTGCAGAGACAAAAGTAAGAGCCAAGTAGAAATTCAAAGCCAGAATAGACTGAAGAGTGGAAGAAAGCATTTGTCTGGTTTATAAATAGCATTGCAGGACAGTTAGTAATGGGTTTATAGATCCATGCTGAAAAAATACCCCTCACTCGGGGATTGTAAATATTGGATTATTGTGGGTTTAACAACCTGAGAAGATTCCGGAGAACTCTACCTGCCGCATTAGTAAAGTCACGGATTGAATCTCTCTCTCTCGTGCTTTGAATGCAGCTTCGCTTCTTGTCCTGCGTAGTGAAGATGGATTTCAGCAGTGGGAAAAGGTGTGTTTATGGAATAGCTTTGCTTTAATCCCTGCAGTTATGATCTGATAAACTGACAGGACACGAGGCTGCGGCAGATACGATTTCAAGACCATCACACCACAAAGCACTTCAAAAAAAATCACGCAAGCTGTAAATCCTGCTTAAAAAGAAATAGTAGAACATAAAAGAATCTAGCTTAACTACTGTATCTAACAGCAGTGGTGTACATTCACTTTCATTATATGGAAAGCGGCTAAAAAATAAAGTCATACACATATAAAACAATATGATGGTGAGGAAATAATGCCAGAATTGTCATTTTTGGATTAATTACCCCTCTAAACTTTAACGTGATTATGAATAGCTATTTATGAATGCTATGATTAAATTCAATTCACAATATATATTGTTTCAAAGCAGCTTTACCGAAAATGCATGTCTACATTACAATTTAGAGTGAATGAATAATCATGAATATGATTATGAATAGCTGAGTAAGTGATTACTTACAGTACAGTACAGTGACAGTACTTTTTAGGTTAAACTTCATTTATCATAGATTCTTGAAGAAACACCACTATTGCTCATACTTGAACGCACGTCCTGATTTTGCAGAGTTAGACAAATTCATGTCCAAATATTTGGTCCCAACCATATCCCTACCTACAGTATAACCTGTCCCTAAAATCACAGGAAAATTATAGGTTAATAACACTGTTGTTGAAGCACCTAATTCTGGTTTTAAGCCTAAACTTGACATAAACTGTAAAGTTATCCCTCAAATCTGATTGGTTGATTGAAATGTTGTTCCAGGAACATGTTATTCTTATAGCTCATTCTTACACTGTAAAAAAATATTGTTGGTTTAACATAAAAGGATAGTTCACTTTGAAATCAATAGCGCCGGCAGTGATCTCGCGCGGTTGCGTAAAAAAAAAAAAATCAAAGTTGTCTGTTGATATATCGAAATCGTCTTCCATTGCTATTTCCTGCACATCTGAATATGATTAGATCTTCACAGTGAGGAGTAACACTTCTGAAATCTCGGTGTAAACAATGAGTGACGTAAACGCGCGAGAGATGATAACAAGAGGTAAAAACGATATAAATACTGTTCGTTTTCTCACACAAACCGCTCGTTTCGTGTCTTAGGCCATCAACGTGTACTTACATTTACGAGTCATTAAATCATGTTTAATTTGGACTTCTCTGTGGATGCTCTTTGAGGTGGTGACCATAGACCTCCATTATATGACTGACAGACAAGAACGGTTTGACCTAAAAATATCAAAATTGAAACTGCAGCGGAAACAAAGACACCTACATCTTGGGTGCCCTTGAGGTAAGATAAAACATACCAAAAATTTATTTCAGAGTGAACTATCCCTTTAAAAAATGAAGTAACCTGATTGCCTTAAAACTATAAGTTCATTGAAATTGAAAAACTGAGTTAATACAATGGAGATTTAATAATCAGAAACTCAAAATATAAAACACACACAAAAAAACTGCCTGGCAAATGGAAAACAAAAATCCCATGGATTTCAAAGAAATGACTTAGGACATGTAAGCAGCCACAAGCATCATGTTTGCTTTCATTATTTCTTAGTCTTTAAGCAATTTTGAAGTTATGTTAAACAAATGGGAAAATCCATAAGCTGTTATTCAACACTGTATATCTTCATTTTCCACCCTTAACCGTGAAGTAGACTCTATATTCAGAATGTATTACAAGAGCAACGTGATCAACAACAAGCACAGTGAGCACATCCCGGGGCTATAGAGGAACTGAAACGAGTGCAATAATTACATAAAACCACAGAGAGACACAGATATTTAAGCAGGTTTGTTTTCCCTGGGATGGCAATTACCGCAGAATAATGATAGCCAGGGCTTCCTCATAAAGGCAGTGATTGGGAAAGGGCAAGGGATTGTTTCCATTGGAATAAAAATTGTACTTAATATGACTTAATGCAGCATAGAAAATGCTATTTGAGAATGTTAAACATACCCATACGCTGAAAGGTGAAAGATAACCTGTTGAAATCATACTGTGATAAACGACTTCACGAGGAACAGCGACCCAGAAAATATGCTTATTTGGTGTTCAATTATTAATAATGGTTCTTATTGAAATCAACAGTTAATATTATGGTGGAAATTTCTTCAGGACTCTTCGCTGAATAGGAAGTTCAAAAGAACAGCATTTATTTGACTATACTGTGACATTATTAATGTCTTTACTGTAAGTTCAATGTTAATTTCATGCATCCTTGCTGAATAAAATGACTTAATTCATTATTTAGGGTAAAAAATAACTGACCCCAAACATTTGAATGATATTGTATCACAGTTTTCACAAAATATTAAGCAGCACAACCATATATTATTAATGAAAAAATGTTTCTTGAGCAGCAAATCAGCATATTACAATGATTTCTGAAGGATTATGCGACACTAAAGACTGGAGTAATGCATCACAGGAATACATTTCATTTTTATATACAATTTTAATAATATGAAAATATGCTGCTTTGACTATATTTTTGATCAAATAAATGGAGCCTTTGTTAGTGTACTGTAAGATACTTCTATTAAAGACATCACAAAATCTTAATTATTCCAAACTTTTGATTGTTTAGGTCATTTTTTTCCTAGATCTCCAGTTCTTACTGGCCTCCAGATGGTGTACTTATGGCATCTACCAGCAGGGGGCTAACCTGAACCTGACCCCTTGAAAAAAAGCTGCCCGGAGGTGTTACCAAGCTGAAGCCATGAACCGACGGGCCTGAGAGGGTGTCTGTAATTACTGCTGCGCCTCCCACCTGTCCCGCATCACCTGTCCTTCCTTCAGTGTTGTTAATTGCCATTTCCTCACAGCACCCCAGGAAATGCCCTGAAACCGTGTTTAGCTGACTCTGAATGTCAGTGGCCATTTAAAAAAGCTGTTATTACAAGGCTCTGGTGGGACTGACACACTCTCAGAAGCCAAATGACTGACCTTTACACCTACTGTAACACTGCTTGATGAGATCAAAAAGACCGTAGGATCGTTAATGTCTGTGCTCAGCAGAACGCTGGTGGCAGAAAAATATATTGTACTTTTTTATGCGCTATGACTTATTGACCCTCTGAATCTCTCTTGTTGCCCGGTTTGACTGTGATTTAATGGGTTGTATTAAACTTCTAGTTTTAGCATAAGCTTTTAAAATCGGAGGAATTTAGATTTCTCTTGCAAACTGGAGCAAAGAAAGTTACTTTGAACTAAGTATAAAGTTAATTCGAACTAACATGTGCTAACAGTGAACAATACTTCTACATCTTTTATTGATCTTAATGTTAATTTCAACATTTACTAATAATAAATTAAGATAGAAAGTTGGGTTACATTATTATTTTAAGGTGAGCTTGATGCAGTGTAATCATACATTTAAGTACGGAGTAAAATCACTGAACAACATGTACTTAGGGTTATTGTTTGGTTTAGGAGTCAGATTATGCAGAACGTACTGTTATTACTACAGTTATGTAACATGTATGCATTAACTGCAGGAAGGAAGGAAGGAAGGAAGGAAGGAAGGAAGGAAAAAAGAAAGAAAGAAAGAAAGAAAGAAAGAGGAAGGAAGGAAGAAGGAAGGATGAGGAGGGAGGGAGGGAGGGAGGGAGGAAGGAAGGAAGGAAGGAAGGAAGATGGGGGAAGGAATAAAGAAAGAAAGAAAGAAAGAAAGAGGAAGGAAGGAAGGAAGGAAGAAGGAAGGATGAGGAGGGAGGGAGGGAGGGAGGGAGGGAGGGAGGGAGGGAGGGAGGGAGGAAGGAAGATGGAGGAAGGAATAAAGAAAGAAACAAAGAAAGAAAGAAAGAGGAAGAAAGAAAGAAAGAAAGAAAGAACGAAAGAAAGAAAGAGGAAGGAAGGAAGGAAGGAAGAAGGAAGGATGAGGAGGGAGGGAAGAAGGAAGGAAGGAAGGAAGAAAGGAAGGAAGGAGGAAGGAATAAAGAAAGAAAGAAAGAAAGAAAGAAAGAAAGAAAGAAAGAAAGAACGAAAGAAAGAAAGAGGAAGGAAGGAAGGAAGGAAGGAAGAAGGAAGGATGAGGAGGGAGGGAGGAAGGAAGGAAGGAAGGAAAGAAGGAAGGAAGGAAGGAAGGAAGATGGAGGAAGGAATAAAGAAAGAAAGAAAGAAAGAAAGAGGAAGGAAGGAAGGAAGGAAGAAGGAAGGATGAGGAGGGAGGGAGGGAGGGAGGGAGGAAGGAAGATGGAGGAAGGAATAAAGAAAGAAACAAAGAAAGAAAGAAAGAGGAAGGAAGGAAGGAAGATAGAAAGAAAGAAAGAAAGAAAGAAAGAAAGAAAGAAAGAGGAAGGAAGGAAGAAGGAAGGATGAGGAGGGAGGAAGGAAGGAAGGAAAGAAGGAAGGAAGGAAGGAAGGAAGGAAGATGGAGGAAGGAATAAAGAAAGAAAGAAAGAAAGAAAGAAAGAAAGAATGAAAGAAAGAAAGAAAGAAAGAAAGAGGAAGGAAGGAAGAAGGAAGGATGAGGAGGGAGGGAGGGAGGAAGGAAGGAAGGATGAGGAGGGAGGAAGGGAAGAAGGAAGGAAGGAAGGAAGGAAGAAAGGAAGGAAGGAAGGAGGAAGGAATAAAGAAAGAAAGAAAGAAAGAAAGAACGAAAGAAAGAAAGAGGAAGGAAGGAAGAAGGAAGGATGAGGAGGGAGGGAGGAAGGAAGGAAGGAAGATGGAGGAAGGAATAAAGAAAGAAAGAAAGAAAGAAAGAAAGAAAGAAAGAAAGAAAGAAAGAAAGAAAGAAAGAAAGAGGAAGGAAGGAAGGAAGAAGGAAGGATGAGGAGGGAGGAAGGAAGGAAGGAAAGAAGGAAGGAAGGAAGGAAGATGGAGGAAGGAATAAAGAAAGAAAGAAAGAAAGAAAGAATGAAAGAAAGAAAGAAAGAAAGAAAGAAAGAGGAAGGAAGGAAGAAGGAAGGATGAGGAGGGAGGGAGGAAGGAAGGAAGGAAGGATGAGGAGGGAGGAAGGGAAGAAGGAAGGAAGGAAGGAAGGAAGAAAGGAAGGAAGGAAGGAGGAAGGAATAAAGAAAGAAAGAAAGAAAGAACGAAAGAAAGAAAGAGGAAGGAAGGAAGAAGGAAGGATGAGGAGGGAGGGAGGAAGGAAGGAAGGAAGGAAGGAAGGAAGGAAGATGGAGGAAGGAATAAAGAAAGAAAGAAAGAAAGAAAGAAAGAAAGAAAGAAAGAAAGAAAGAAAGAAAGACAGGTTTGGATCAACATGAGGGTGAGTAAATGGACAGAATTGTCATTTTTAGGTGATCTATCCTTTAGTAATGTGAAGTGAGATGCCACTGTTTAACACAACCATCTGATTATGGAAGATCCGATATCAACCATGTCTGCTGGAATATCATTGAAGCATCCATTACACGCTGTGTAAGCAGAACTAACTGTAGTCGAAAGAACACTCAGTCATTCCATCTCACTTCCCAAAATACACACAAATATAGTTCATTTCTCCCTGGCCTAGTCCAAACACTTCCACTTGTCAACTCCAGCCACTAGTTCCTCCTTGGATGCACTGAGTGAAACAACTGGGAGATTGATCAAGACTATAGTTTTTCAGATCATTAAAAGATATACAGCATGTTCACACAAAAATAAAAACTCTGTCATCATTTCCTTACCCTAATGTCATTCTAAACCCTTAAGGGCTTTCTTTCTTACAGGAACCAACAAAAAAAGGACGGTAAAAGTAGTCCATTCACATGAGGTGTGCTCTGTCACTCTCAGAAGAAAAGGTTCTATATAGAACCTTAAAAGGTTCTAAAGCACTACCTATTTGGAACCCCTAAAATGAAATGCATGTGAATGATCACAAAATTCAAGATATGGGGGTTAAAAAATGTAATTAATCAATATCACACGAAGAGTGCAATTTCAGCTTTTATCCTCCAAAAATCTGCACGATTAAAATGTGATATTAAGTAACTACAACAGTTTATAATTTATATTTATAATAATTTAATAACAACCACAAAATGTTGCAGAATAATGTAATATATGAATAATAGTCTTTAAAGAACCTTTGTGCCAAAAGGGTTCTTTCTTGTCATTATTGAACCTTTTTTAGCATAAAATGTCCTTTGGAGTTGAGTAAAGAACCCTATGCTACATATATAGAACCCTTTTTTTCTAAGAGTTATTCAAGTCTTCTGACGTTTCATTCAACCCACTGTAGTCTGTTCATTCACAAACTTGCTTTGATCCAGAAGACGCACACCATACATGCATTTAGTGCATGTGCACCACACTTCAAAAGTATTAAGTCACTAAAATTATTTTAAAAGAAATGCAAGGAAGCATTCAATTAATGAAAGAGAGAGTAAAGACATTTATAATGTTACAAAGAATTCTATTTCAAATAAATGCTGTTCTTTTGAACTTACCATTCATCAAAGAACCTTGGAAAAAATGTTATGTTTTTGAACTGTTTTCAACATTGATAAAAATAATAAATGTTTCTTGAGCAGCAAATCAGCATATTAGAGTGATTTCTGAAGGATCGTGTGAGTACATATTGGCTCTACAAAATGTCTTTTGTTTTCTAGCAAGAAAGCCCTACGAGTCTGGAGTGACAAGAGAATTCAGTGAATGATCACATCTTTTTAGACTAGATTTTTAGTTACAGTGCAACTAAATTGAATCCACAAGATAAATCTCACCTGGAATCCCCCTTCTTCTTTGTATTGTAGGAAGGCATTGGTGGTTCCCTTCTTGGCCATGCGAATCCTTGCCTGTCGCACTTTCTGTAAAACAAAAGAGCATTAATCTGAATCGATCGTGTAAGCATTTGCTTCACAAACAACTGCAGTGACTCAGAGGTGTAATGATGCCCGTGATGCGGTTTAGTTACATCATGGTTCGTTCAATGATCAGTGCTGTTTGACCTTTTGACTACTTATTGTGAATGGGAGATGGGATACTTAACTTGGAAATTTAGCAAGCCAGATAAAAACTCTCATTGCCTGTATGAGCACTAATGGTCAATGTACTGTAAACAGCTCTGACAATATGATTTCAATAATAAATAATGACAGATTCCTAAAAACAGGCAACCCACATTCATCCTCAAGGACAAATACGAATTGATCATAATGAAATATTTTTGACAAAAGTAGACAGACTAGGGGTGTTTCTAGGCTTTAAAACTTTTTTGGGGGGCAAAAAAAAGTAGGTATATATGTCTGAAACAAATTTGAGCCAACCCTATTCCTTAAAGACCGTTTGACTGTGTATCAAGTGCTGAGGAAACCTAAAATTCCTTTATGGTAATGGCCGTTTGGGAGAGGAGGGACCAAATCTTTTCAAACCCTGTGAGAAAAGAAGGTGATGCTGCAGAGTATATTATTGGAAAATTATAGCATTTTTTATTTTTTTTTTACCTTGGATGCATGTACACCTATTGTAGGAGACCTCTGAAACAAAATTAGGAACCTTTAAAATGGCACTTAATGGGGTGGTAAAATGCCATTTTCACAAGATGTAAAATACGTCTCTGATGTCCCCAGTGTATGTGTGTGTGCAAGTTAACACAAAATACCCCCCAAATATTTTTATATAGCATGTTAAAGTTGTCCCTTTTTGAGGGTTTGCAAAAACGCACCGTTTTGTGCCTGGCCCTTTAAATGCAAATGAGCTGCTGCAGAGGGCGGGTGTGTTAGCAGCTGCGATTTCCTCACACAGACACACTAAAATGACAGAAACTGTTCTCCCTTTAATGTTAAATCGGAGTCAGTCAAAGAAGGAGACTCAAGAAGAAGTGACAACATGTAGAATGCAACAGGTCGTCTCTGAATGATTAGTTGATGAATTTATGTTGCTAATGTGGAGTTAACTATCTTCAACAAGCATATTCTGTCATGTAATCTATAAATCGCTTGTATAGGAACTGTTGTGGGATGCACACAGAGTGGCTTTCTATTCAATGTGAAAAAATGGATGCTAAAGTTTGAGCTGACTCACAAATACTCGACTACAACAACTTTTCATTTTCTGAACATGGACTCTGTGTTCCCAGGGGCAGGGTTTATGTACATTTTAGGGTTGATGGTGTCACTAACCCGGGAGGAAGCTTGTGTAGTCCCTACCAGCCATTTTTTGTAGTCTTTTGTTTTAAAGGGATACTCCACTTTTTTTTTGGAAATAGGCTCATTTTACCACTCCCCCAGAGTTAAACAGTCGAGTTTTACCGTTTTTGAATCCATTCAGTCGATTTTCTGATATTTAGAAGAATATCAGTAACCAGACAGTTTCTGGTCTCATTGACTACCATGGTAGGAAAAAAAATCTACTATGGAAGTCAATGAGAGCAGAAACTCTCTGGTTACAGATATTCTTCTAAATATCAGAAAATCTTCTGAATGGATTCGAAAACAGTAAAACTCGACTGTTTAACTCTGGGGGAGTGGTAAAATGAGCCTTTTTCCAAAAAAAAAAAAAAGGGGAGTATTCCTTTAAAAGTAAATATCTTCCTTTGCTTTAAACTTTGAGCGTTGTAACTTTGATACTGTTGTTTATACTCAAACAGCAACACTACACACTAACTAAAGTAAGAAAAGTGAAATCATACTTTACCACCCCTTAAAAAAAAAAAAAACAGCAGAAGATTATCCCGAACATATCTATGCTGGGATGAATTCTTTAGTACCTGCTGCGCTCTCATCTTGTCAGCTCTCTGGTTCTGATGGTAGATCCGGCTGAAGTTCGACACAATGACGGGTACAGGGAGGGCGATAACCAGCACGCCACTAAGAGAGCAGATTGAGCCGAAGATCTTTCCAGCGATGGTGTTTGGAACCATGTCTCCATACCTGCAAACAAACACCAACGTCAGTCAGACACTTAACGGCTCTGTGTGTGTGAAAGAGAGAGAATGACAATTTGTGTGAATATGATTACGCTGATTTAATGACCAGCGCTCGCTTGGAATCTATTTTGCAGTCACATTGCAATCGTGTAAATTAGTTTTAAATTTACAAGGCTCCAAAGCTCATCCCTGAGGCTCTTAAAGTCCACTAACACAACACATTACATATTTCTAACAGCAGAATACACCACCACAGAACTGCAGAATGCTATTAAGGTTATGTGTTTCTCACAAACACTCTCACACACACCACAGTACTACAGCAGCCGTGATCACCGCTGTCTTCCTGCACAATGGATGAGGGTTAACTAATTTAGAGGAGTGGTCATGGTTAAGATATAACCCATAAATCTCTTGGAAGGGCATATACTGTGTACACGTTTCTATAAGTATGCAACAGTGTGCAGTTTGCAACCAGAACACACTGAGAAATACTGTATTCCACAATTTAGTGTGATCCATTTGACTGTATTTACAGTGAAATGAACCAGAAACCTTTCTTGGCTATTATTTGATCTGTTTGCTAAATGTGTGAACACATTTTCACTCAAAAGTTGATTCAAAATTCATACATGCTGACTTAAACTTACATGTCACATCATTGGGACCAGTGCTACTGTTTCACATACTTTCTTTTGAAGAAAAGTATAAATTGTGTACTAAAGCAGAATGAGTCATAATGTGGCATTTGCTGAATTCAGAATTACAAACTACTCTATATTTACATATTAAAGGGATACTCCACTTTTTTTTTTTTTTTTTTTTTGGAAATAGGCTCATTTTACCACTCCCCCAGAGTTAAATAGTTGATTTTTACCGTTTTCGAATCCATTCAGCCGATTTTCTGATATTTAGAAGAATATTAGTAACCAGACAGTTTCTGGTCTCATTTGGAAAAAATAGATACTATCGAAGTCAATGAGACCAGAAACTGTCTGGTTACTGATATTCTTCTAAATATCATAAAATCGGCTGAATACATTTGAAAACGGTAAAACTCAACTGTTTAACTCTGGGGGAGTGGTAAAATGAGCCTATTTCCCCAAAAAAGGGGAGTATCCCTTTAAGAGAAGCACTGTATGTGCTTTCAAAAGCAGCCAGAGATCATGAGTTGAACTTTTATTTGTCAATGTCAAAACATTGCAGAAGTATTTTTTTAAAGTTTAGATCCAATAAATGCAATTTTGGACTGGGAATTTCTGAGTTCTGAAAGTTGCCGTAGCCTATATATTTTCACAGCAGGTAAATCAAACTCCTTTAGATCTCAAACAAACTACACCAATAACATTCATAACAGCACAGAATGACGCATGAAACAGTCAAAGCACAATTATTCAGAGCTCTACACAGAGACGGAAATTCTTTTGAAAAGTAATTTTCTGATGTTTCTGAAAGGTCCCTGGTGCGATACACATTTCTCTGAGGTACACTCAGCATGTTGGATCAGTCACTGACAACACAACGAGAGAGAGAACGAATCATCATACGGCACATTCACATTCACATCATGTTCCATCCCTTCACAGGAGACCGATCTGCAGGTGGCGTAAATTAAACCAATATTTGTTTTTAAAGTGGTGTTGATGTTCTGCACTTATATCCTGTACATGTTTACAGAATCGACAGACCGAAACTGTCAGAACACCTTCCTTCTACACAACAGACAATATGCAAATCAAAACCTGGATAGCCTACGTTTTACTGAAAGACGACCGTTTTAGCCAAAGCGACTAAGTTACAAGAATGCTTTATAAGCCACTCAAGGCTGTGCATTATAATGACTAAAACACAGTTAGCAGAATCAGGTAAAATCATGAATTTAAGAACTAATTCTCTTCCATTTAATGAGTGTTAACTCAAATTGGCGACACCCACTGGATTTGAATGAGTAAAATAAATTTCATTTCAAGTTTTTAAAATTATATCTTGAATATGAATTAGCCTACAAATGAGGGGAGTCAGGGGACGGAAAAAAATATGAGATGGGAGGAAAAATGATTTCAATACTCGTATGTTTTGCATTTCCCAAGAAACTTTGCATTCCCCAGGACATTTCGCCTTCACTTCCACATGCACTTGTTTCTTGGGGAAACAAATCATTTTCAAGAGCAACTAAAGGTATTACAATACATTTTCCATCTCATATATTTTTCATCACCATGTCACTTCAGGGGCTCTGAATAAATAAATGATAAATAATTAAAATTTATTAGATTAAATTTTAAATTAAAGTAAATTTAACTTGACTAATTATGCTAATTTATTATTTATAACACGTTATTCTTACTCTCAAATCTCATTTAGGCTCGTGTTAAATGCAAAAAATAGCCAATAGTCATGTCACCAACCACAATGAAACAATATGGCCACAATTTCAGGGTATGTGAAAGTTGGTAGTGGTCTTAAGGGTCTGTATGTTGATGTCAAGTAGTTTCTCTAAATATAATGCTGCTTAGTGTTGTTATTTAGTCTCTCCTGATTATTTAGCCTCTTTCCTTTTGCTCCATTTATTCCCAAGAAAGTGTGCCTTATCGCAAAAATGCATAGAAATATTAAGCTGCTCTCATTCTCTGTGGCTATTTCTCTCGGTCTCACGGTCGAAGTAACCATGACAACGGATAGCGTATCCTCCCAAGATGGCGGATCCCACGCGGAATGATATGCGTGACGTCACATTCTCATTCTCAATACAGTCTGCCGAAGTTACGTTAGCTAATCTAACGTTATTAGCTTGATCAGTCACACACAAAAGTAATCATACTGACATACGGTGCGATATTTCAAAATATACAATGTAATTGAGTGTGTACCATAAACCGTGATGTGTCGCGGCGTCTCTCTCTTCTACTGTTTGAAAAACGCGGACGCGGGATTACGCTTTGCAAATCGCAAATCAAGCAGTGATCGACAGCGCTCTGATCCAATGGCGTTGGGGATTGTCAGGTTGACAGTAAATCTAACCCAATGATGATGGGGGGGCCAATCATATTCGGGGACGGGGCAGTGCCACGCCCCTGCTCCAGAGATCAAAAACAAGAAGTCATCCCTCCTCAGAAAGCCTCCAGTGAAAGCAGTCACATTCAGGTCTGTCACATAAGTCAGATGTTTTATTGACACATCTGGACATCCAATATGTGATTTCCCATAAGATGATCAGATGAGAGACTCAAACACACACACTCTTCCTACAAATCCATTCCAGCATCCCTCATTTGTCAGCTCCTCAGAGTTTGTGCACTCTTGGGATTAATCCACATCAGCCCGTGCGCCTAATTTGGTTTCCGACTGGTAAACGTCCACATTTCGGCATCGCCAGATGGCCCCGGGTGCATAAGGAGGGCAGGAAACAAATATTGATTTGTACACTGAAAATGTCTATTATCCCTCCAGTGGTTCCTGGTTTTCTTAATCTTTGAATGTTCATTCTGTCGTTTATTATTGTTATTCAGATATCATCAGAAGTTAAAGAGGAAGTTCACTAAGAGCAAAAGCTTCTATCTACATATGGATGATAACTTAGCTGGAACATGAAACCATTAAACTGCTACATAAACAGGAAAAGTTGCTGGAAAAGGACAGGTAGTGCAAGGCATTCAAGCATTATCCAGGAGAGCTCTCTATCCCTTTAATTTTCCCATAATAGAAAGTCTTAGACAGACGTCCCCTGGGCGAGAACGAGGCTGCCTGGCCTAGATGCCGGTCTGGAAAGGGGTCAAGGAGGTTTGCCAGAAGTTCACGGAGAACATTGAGCAGAAACAGGACGGAAGATTAAACGGCGAGGACATGCATGGAAAAGATCAGAGGAAAAACAGCAAACGCTTGTTTTTGCGTCTGCTGATGCTTCAGTTTTTCCTCTTCTCCTGGGGATTCGGGACGTCACCACTTACACGCTCTCTCGTGGAAATCTTGCTGGAGATAAACGGGACGATTAGGTACAGGAGAGAATTTAGCCCAAAAATACGGCTTCCTCAAACATGGCTATTTTTGCCCTTGCGAATCCGATACAATCCTGTTTCCCTGGCCTTGAAACATGACATCACTTTAAACTCAGCAAAACTCAGCTATGAATAGCTGTGGTTGTTGCAATCCCAATTAGGAACTCGTCATCCTAAAGTCTTTCACTGCACACCATAACACACAAGGCAACCTGCAGAAAGGCCTGCTAATATTCTGTTTACTGCATATGGAAACCCTAATTAAACATTACAATAAGCTAATCAAGGTCTTCAGGTTACGCTACAGTCAGGTATGTTTTTATCAGGGTTGGAGCTAAACTCCTCAGGACATGGCCATTCAGGACTAAAGTTGCCCATCCCATGTTCCTAATGAAGCAGATCAATTGATGTTATTGATTTTTTTTTTTAATTATGACTGTAAATAACATATTGTGCATTTCTACAGTGAAATCTTTTGAATGATGCTATGTTCACATAGGTGTCAGCATCCACGACAACTACAAGTACAGCGTAACGCAAGCAAAAAATGCGTCTGTAATCCAACAAAAGCGTCTTTATTCTACGGAGACCCAAAAGGGACATGAGGAAGGAAAAAATATAAGTTCAAATGTTTTGGATTCCCCCGAGAAACTTTGCATGGCGCATGCGCTCGCAAAACCGTTGCATTGCCTCGCAAAACTTTTACATTCTCTTGCAAAAACTTTCACGTTCCACGATAAAACGTTGCATTTGCTCGCAAAGAAATCAAAAGGTTTGATAGCGAAGTTTCTCGGGGGAACAAAAAAATTTGTGAGCGAAAGCAAAGTTTATCAGGGAACGATCCTATAATCTTGTAGGACCACAACCCCCTTGTGTTTTTTTAAAGCTTTTACTTGTCTTGTTAAAGGTGGTTGCTACACTGTAAACCAGAATAAGTTGGCAACACTTAAAAAATTTAGATAATCTTTTCCATCAAAATTTCATATTTTAAGTTCAATTAAGCAGAACTTGCAGATTTTAATTTTGTACTCAATTTCTCTTAGCTTGACATATTTGAGTTAGCTAACTTAAAATTATCTTGTAATCTCAACTCAAATACTTTTAGTAGTAAAAACTTGGCTTATCTGACTAATTCAATAAATGCTTACTTGCTAATTGGTAACAGAATACTTTGATAGCATTAGCATATAGTTAAACAATTGGTGAATGAGTACAGCAATATAAACATTTAACATATATCTGCTCCCAAACCATGCTCATGTACCACATAACCGTGACACACTCTCAGATAAAAAGGTACAAAAACTGTCACTGGGGCTGTACCTTTTCAAAAGATACACTTTTGTACCTAAAGGCTGCATATTGGTACCTTACTGGTACATATTAGCTCCTAAAATGTACATCTTAGCACCTAAAATGTACATATTAACACCCAAAATGTACATATTAACACCTGAAATGTACAGTTTAGCACCTAAAATGTACATATTAGCACCTAAAATGTACATATTAGCAACTAAATGTGTATATTAACACCTGAAATGTACATCTTAGCACCTAAAATTGACATATTAGCAACTAAAATGGACAAATGTTTACCTTTTGAAAAGGTACAGCCCCAGTGACAGCTTTTGTTCCTTTTTTTTTCTTAGTATCCCTCCAAAAAAAAAAAAACATAATAGAAACTCTTCTAAACCAGAATTACAAAACATTACTGCTACTAATTCTCCAACTTAACCTTAATCTTGCACAAAAAATACTTAAAGCATTTACTCCCCATTTAGCAAAGCATGCTGGGAAATAGAAATCCCAGCCCAATTTCAGTACAATTTAAGTTTGTCTAAATTAAAAGCAACTCAAAACAATTAAACAATTCAGATTACTTAAAATGTGTCCATTTTGTCAACTCATAAAAGAAAGTTATAAATACACATGAATGTTAATTTGACTGAACATATTTGTTTAATTTAAGTTTGCCCTACACAATCCAATGAACTATTTTGAGCATTTGTGTTTTACAGTGTAACAAATGACAAAATTGGAGCTTGTAAGCTTTTTACTTCTGCCGATTATATTTAGGCTTCAAAATGAATAAGTTATCTTGATGAACAAAATATGCAAGAATCATAACTTGCCACAGGGAGCTTATTTTCTGCAATAACCCAAAAATCCAAGTTTTTTTTGTTGAGGGAACCTGGGTGAAGCAAACTTCCAGGCTGGCCTACAAAATACATCATCACTGCAGTACTTTATAAGTCCTGATTCTTTCATCACATTGGAAATGAAATTTCAGGTAAAACAATATACCATGATGGGATACAGTATTCTGTGTGGTGTGCTCTGCTGTATACTATGGAAGCTTGTTTCCGCCACTAAATGAAAAATATAAAAGGTAATTACGACTTTTTATCTCACAATTCGGACTTTTTTTCTCACAATTGTGAGTTTACTTCTCGCAATTCTGACATTATTTCTCAGAATTGCGAGATGGAAAGTCAAAATTGTGAGATATAAAGTCAGAATTGCGTGATATAAAGTCGCAATTGCGAGATATAAAGTCAGAATTGCGTGATATAAAGTCGCAAGTGCGAGATATAAAGTCAGAATTGCGAGATATGAAGTCAGAATTGCGAGTTATAAAGTCAGAATTGCAAGATATAAAGTCAGAATTGCGAGATATGAAGTCAGAATTGCGAGTTATAAAGTCAGAATTGCTAGATATAAAGTTGCAATTGCGTGTTATAAAGTCAGAAATGCATGATATAAAGTCAGAATTGTGAGATTTAAACTATTCTGAGGGGGAAAAAAGTTAGTCTTTTTTTTCCCCTTAGAATTGGCCTAATAAGTCGCAATTGCGAGTTTATATCTCACAATTCTGAGAAAAGATGTCAGAATTTCGACATATAAACTCGCAATTATGTGTTATGAAGTCAGAATTGCGAGATGTAAACTCGCAATTGTGAGAAAAAAAGTCACACTTCTGTCTTTTTTCCCCAGAATTGCGACTTTATATCTCGCAATTCTGACTTTATAACACACAATTCTGACTTTATAACTCGCAATTGCGACTTTATATCACGCAATTCTGAGAAATAAAGTCAGAATTGTGAGATATAAACTCGCAATTGTGAGAAAAGAAGTCAGAATTGTGAGATAAAAAGTCACAATTATTTATTATATTTTTTTATTCAGTGGCGGAAACAAGCTTCCATAGTATACTGCACTTTTACTAAATTCAGCATCTATTTCATACATATACAAAACATTTTCTTACTACGCATAGCATACAGAAATAGTAAAATGGTAGTATGCTATTCTGAACATAGCCACAGAAATGCACAAACATACGCCTGGCCAGAAATGGGAGGTCAAGGGTTAACCGGTGAACGGGTTTTCATCTGTTAGTGGAAATGGAGGAGGCTTGTGGACAGATTACATGTGGAAACACCATTTCATGGATTTCAGCACTGGCATTTCTTTTTTTATTTATTTTTACATTTCACTACACATCAATCTCCTTTCTTTTTACAACCCTCTTCTACTGTAGCCCTCTCTTTATGTCCCCTGTAGCTAGTGTGTGTTTGTGTACGCACACAAGTTTTAATACAAATACCCACCTCTGATTGAATTTCGACTGAGGGAATCAACGTTCTAACAGCATGCAAAGTGAAGCAGGGCTAACAGTGGATGTGTCACTGTTGTGTTTGCTACTTAATTCTTAATTGAAATGTCAGTTGTTGTTAAGTACAAGCATAATAGATTAAAATAAAGGAGTGGTCAGAACCAACCAAGGACGTCTATACGTAATACCTGGGGAGAATTATCCACATTCCTATCCATCTCAAAGTCTTGCTCATTGGAAGTCTCTGATTTGAATTTTGCTGTCATTGCACAAAAGTGTTCCACATACAGGTAACGGGGGAAATATATGACGGAGATGACGTCAAACAAATTGAATAATGCTGTGTGTTTCAAGGCACAATGCTAACCAGCCAAACCCTATATTCTCAGTCTGAGACATCACTCCCACGGGATGCATAAGGAACACAAAATGAGATTTTGGAAATTTCGAAGTCGCCATCTGATTGGTTGAATTCCCCCTCATGGAAGAAGAAAGCCAATTTTAGTCTTTAGTCTTTAGTCTTTACAACCATAGCTCAACCCAACCATAACTTGGGTTCGGGTTGAGCTTTCCGCGACTGCGCAACTGGGTAGGTTGCCAGGTTGAGATGACAAACGGGTTGAAATTGTATATGGTGTGTGTGAATATAATGCATTTAATACAAGAACTGGCAACTGGTCAACATTAGACAAACATATTGGTCCGATTATTTATAAAGGAGTTTGGGCCATGCAAATTCCGGGAGTTTCCCAGGAGAAATAACAAACCGGGAGGGCTAAAAAAGAACAGGAGAAACCTGGGAAAAACAGGAGGGTTGACAGGTATGGTTTACAACATGTGACAATGAGCGCTTTTCAGGATCAACTAATAGCTGGATTTTCAAAAGTATGTGAAGTTCACAATCACTAAATCACCACAATGAATGGAAAGTACAAAAGAACAATGTTCATTTGAAATTGAAATATTTGTAAACTTTATAAATGTCTATACTGTCAACTTAATGCTTCCTTGCAGAATAATAGTATTAATTTCTTTAAAAAAACAGCTAATACTTTATTTCACTTTAGACATTCTACTATAACCATAAGTAACTGTGCAACAGTGCTTTAACTTAAAAACTGAAGTAACCTTAAAATTAAAGTTAATTGAAATGGAAAAATTGAGTTAATACAATGAAGGTGATTGATTTAATCATCAGAAACTTAAAATATGGTGTTATCTGAACTACATAAATTACTTAAGTTGATTTGACAAAAGAAATAATGTTGTGATTACAAAAATCATGAAAATATTTTTTTTTACAGTGAATATAACTTATTCGACTAACTCGAACCCTAACAGCTATCCCTAACCTAGCATGTGGTTGCAAAATTACTTCTAGTTACACTGTAAAAAAATATTGTTGGTTTAACTTAAAAAAGTAAGTAACCTGGTTGCCTTAAAATTTTAAGTTGATTGAACTGGAAAAAGTGAGTTAATACAATGAAGGAGATTAATTTAACCATCAGAAACTCACAATTATATGTTATCTGAACTAAATAAATTATTTAAGTTGATTTGACAAAAGAAAATATGTTGTGATTACTACACTGTAAAAAAATATTGTTGCTTTAACTTAAAAAAGTAAGTAACCTGGGTTGCCTTAAAATTTTAAGTTGATTGAACTGGAAAAAGTGAGTTAATACAATGAAGTAGATTAATTTAACCATCAGAAACTCACAATTATATGTTATCTGAACTAAATAAATTATTTAAGTTGATTTGACAAAAGAAAAAATGTGATTACTACACTGTAAAAAATATTGTTGTTTAGCTTAAAAAAGTAAGTAACCTGGGTTGCCTTAAAATTTTAAGTTGATTGAACTGGAAAAAGTGAGTTAATACAATGAAGTAGATTAATTTAACCATCAGAAACTCAAAATAATAAGTTATCTCAACTAAATAAATTATTATAAAGTTGATTTGACAAAAGAAATTATGTTGTGATAACAAATCTTGAAAATATTTTTTACAGTGGAATGTCTAAAGTGGACCATATAAATAAAGTGTAATAATAATTAAAAAAAAAACTTTAAACTGTATTGTATGACTTAAGATTTGTTTTCCTCCTGGAAATTTCCAGGTTTTCCATATCCACTGGAACCGTCTTTTATTTACTGTAAGTTTTACAAGTACGGCAAGCCAACTTTCACATATCTTAGATGTTTTGATTCAATACATAAACAACAAGTAATGAACATGATGGCAACCACACAAGTTTTGCTCAGCAAGATAACGGCCATGTTGACAAAGCACAGACCATGTTAGCCTGACACAGACATTTTAAAAGTACATCAAATATTCATGAGGAGGCCACCTACAATTACAAACTCAGCATTTGCCGGGATGTGCGCGTACCGTAAACTCTGAAAGACTCTCTGATTAAACATAACACTTCATTTAGTTCACTTCACGACTGAATACATCAGCTGTCGGGCATGACGGCTAAACCGAGCAAAACAGAAATGGATGCGTTTTGACTCGGCCGACGATTACGCCTGACAGTCCCGATTATTGAGCGCCGGTCTTCCACGGCTGACAAGTTCTCGCTAAGCGACTGATGTGTCCAAAATTGCCCCATGCCAAACGTTTCAGTACAAAAGCCGATCTCTCAAATCCTTCCCGCTCAGATTTAATCACATTTAAGTAATTACTGATTCAATTATGAATGGGCAACTGTCAGCGTGTGCTGAAAATTAAATGAGGTGTTGAAGTTTCCACACGGCGAGCTAATATCATTAATCATCTCCGCTTAGCAACACCTGGTCACCGTGAGCATGCTAAACACTCATAGACCCTGTGTATCATTCACCGCTGGGACAGATCGTCATTAACTTTGGATAAACCTGAGATGATTGAGTTTTCTGCGCTAGATCATGTGCCTCTGTATGATTATTTAAAGTGTGTAACGTATCAAGTGTGAAAGAAATGGTATCTTGTAAATCCCAGTCGAGGATATTGAATGGATTATTGCATCGTGAATAATGAATTTTGTGTAAACACATACACTGCCATTTAAAAAAATTGAACTACCTATGCTTTTTAAACAATCATTTAAACTGTATTGAAGGAATATAAATATGGAAGCCTAATTACATGTCACAATTGCAACTTTCTCACAATTGAAATTTATTTTATTATTTAAATCTAACAATTGCAACTTCATTTCTCACAATTGTGACTTAAATCTCACAATCAATTAACCGTATTTGCTTTTAAAGGAGTAGTTCACTTTAAAAAAAAAAAAAAAAAACTTTGCTGATAATTTACCCATGTCATCCAAGATATCCATGTCTTTCTTTCTTCAGTCGAAAAGAAATTAAGGTTTTTGATGAAAACATTCCAGCATTTTTCTCGATATAATGAGCTTCATTGGGAACCAAACGGTTCAAGGTCCAAAAGATACTTTCAATACGAACTGCAAACTGTTCAAAGGGTTTTAAACGATTCCAGACGATGAATAAGGGTCTTATCACAACTCTATTTCAAATAATGTGACTTTACATCTCACAATTGTAACTTAATTTAATATTTTAATACTAAATCTCACAATTACCCGTTTTACTTATTACTCTGAGGTTGAAACAGCTTTGATACCTGTTTGCCCGCCACTTGTTGGCTGTTTTTGCTTACTTATTCAGTCCAAATAATCCATTTCAACCCCCCCTTTTTAATAAAAATATGTGCAGCTTATGAAATAATAAAGTTGTGGGACCATTTTCCTGTCCAAAGCAAAAGGCTGTTTAAAAGAGGTTCATTTTATACAGAAATGTATGCATATTTGTGGACAAATATAAATTGTGCCGAATTATACAGTAAGCTGTTAAGATGTATGTCCCGGTTTGTCAGTTAAGAATTGCAATATAGTCAATGCGGGTTAACCTCACAATTGTCATGTCCTGGAGGCGTACTGACTCCTAACACCATAAATCTTAGTAGTAATGATAGGGTGGGTGTTCTGGGTCTCTGATAGTGGCTTGATGATCGTTCTGGAACTGTTTCTGGCTGAGTGCATTCGGCTGTGCCAAGTGTGATTTATGTCTTCCTACAGAATACAGAGGAATCCAAGCGATATGTCGACGTATTTCACATGCGGCTCGAGATTTACGAGTTTGTGCCCGGCGTCATGCTGATGCAGGCTGGATGTGAACATTAAACCGGAACAATGGCGAAACATCCACCTTCAAAGATCATGTGTGTGTATGCCGTTACTGCTTGTATCCGAACGCAGTCGTAAACAAATGAAAAAAAAAAAGTGTGGGCAGAAAAAAACAGGAGTTTGTTGGATAAATTGGCTGGACCGAGAGGGTGTGAAAGACATCTCCACTGTTAAATGTTTTTTTTAATTGAATTTTTTATTATATTATTATATAGACACATACTATATTATATATATATATATATATATATATAATTTATATACACTATATAATTTATATACTGTATACATAAATATAAATTATTATACATTTATATATATAATAATTATATAAATATTTATATATACTAATTATATATATACAGTATATACACATACATGCATTTATAATATTTATAAATATTATATATATATACACACATATATTATACATTTTATAATTTGTTCAAAAAGCAACCATATCTCATCTGAGAGACAACTACTGTAACCTTTCCAAATACGCCTGCTCAACAGGAGCATCGCCCGGGCAAATATCACTGCTCATCTCTGCAGTAATAGCTAGTGTTTTGCTCTGTGCACAGGGAAGACCTTTGCATTTCTATCTGAATGAGAATTGAAGTCACTCTCCAAAACGAGATAACTGGATAGTGACAAACAAGTCAAGTCAAAAGGTAAACACTCCTTACCTATCCATATCCTTAATCCTTCCTTAGCATGGCTTGACCATCTAAAACACATCAGCCTTTCGCTCCCTCTTTCTTGAAAAATAACAGAGTTCCAATCTCCAGAGGACACATACAGTCAGCCTATAGCAATTAATTAATGCGAGATCAGAATCACTTCCATTTATAAAGCAGTTGATTCTTTCTTAATGCCAATAAAAAAAAAATCAAAAGAGTAGAAAAAAAGTCAAAATAGCAAACCACCAAGACTATAGTATTCTAGATTTTGCTCATGTCTGTCAGTGTAAGTCTTTGGGATGTTTTTTTTTTTTTTTTTTGGGCCCACTACTAGACAGACAATATAAATCTGACCAGCAGAACTGAATTGAGAATACTTTAATTCCAATTTGAGGTAGCAAACAGGAAGCAATTTGAATGTGAGGACATTTAAAATCCTAAAGAATATAATTTAACTGAATTTTAATTGCGTCAAGACAAACATTAAATGCTGGCTTGACAAAGACTTTGTTGACAATGTTTTAAAAAAATGGATGGATGGAGAGAGGGATGTTTGATGGATAGATGGATAGAGCGAGAGAGAGATGATGGATGGTTTGATTGACAGATGGAGAGGGATGATGGATGTAGAAGAGAGTGGGAAATGGGTGGATGGAGAGAGGGATGATGGATAGAAAGGGTGAGCGGGGAAAGAGAGATGGATGGATGGATGGAAAGAGAGATGAATGGATGGGTGATGGATGGATGGACACAGAGAGGCATTGATGGATAGATGGAGAGAGATATGGATGGATGGATGGATGGATTGAGAGAGGGATGGATGGCAAAAGAGAGAGATGTTGATGGATGGATGATAGAGAGAGAGAGAGAGATGGATGGATGGATGGATGGAGAGAGATGGATGGGTGTATGGATGGAAAAAGAGAGGGATTGATGGATAAATGGAGAGAGAGAGATAATGATGATGGATGGAGAAAGGGATGGATAGAAGGAGAGAGAGATATGGATGGATAGATGGAGAGATAGTGATTGATGGGTGGATGGATAGATGGAGAGAGACAGAGAAAGGGATGGCTGGATAGATGGAGAGAGATATTGAGGGATGGATGGATGGATGGATGTATGGGTGGATCGATGGAAAAAAGGATGGATGGATAGAAGGAGAGAGATATATGTATGGATGGATGATGGAGAGAGAGATGGATGGATGGATGGATAGAGAGAGGGATGGATGGATAGGTGGAGAGAGATATTGATGGATGGATGATGGAGAGAGAGAGGGATGGATGATAGATGGAGAGAGATATTGATGAATGGATGGATGAATAAAGGGAGAGGGATTGGATAGATGGAAAGAGATATTGATGGATGGATGCATTGATAGAGAAAGGGATGGATGGATAGAAGGCGAGAGAGAGATATGGATGGATGGATGATGGAGAGAGAGATATTGATGGATGGATGGATGGATGGATAGAGAAAGGGATGGATAGATAGAAGGAAAGAGAGGGATATGGATGGATGGAGAGAGACAGATAGATATGGATGGATGGAGAGAGAGAGAGAGGAATAGATAGATGGAGATGGATGGATGGGTGGGTTCGGGAGTTTGTTGAAACCTCTAATGCTGAGGATGAGCAATAGTAATGCTTGCCGTGGCATTTTCTGTGTCCTACATTTGATTCAACACCAAAGTACAATGTGCAACACCAGATTAAATCCATCTGGTAAAAACACCCACGATTACTCGCACACTTAAGTACGACATGTACAATATGTGCCGAACACAAGAACAGAATGTGCTGCAGATATTTACAGGAAGCATCATGGTAAAAAGACTTGCTTAAGCACATGATTGTTTTGCAATTTCATTTGCAATTTTGGCTCTGGAAGAAAGAAAGGAAACCAAAGACTGGATTACACCAGTCAAGTGTGAACACCCTGGAGGAGATTACATTAAACCAATCCGTTTTCCCAGCATGCTTCAGGTTTAGTTCTTTTGCCTTTCTGGTGTGAAAAGCCACTGTTAACATTCAATTAGCAGATCCTCAGCGCTGTTCAGCAAAGCGGAGCGTGATGAGCCAAGAGTTTGGGGTCAGATGTCATCCCTATTGGACCGAGAGCTATATTTATCATCCACCCTCCTAAACCACGCAGCCTTGGCAACTCAGCCTCATGTTTCTCGTCTACAGCACAAATAATGAATTAACCATTTAATACTGGAAGATATAAGCAGAGAAATGCACACAATAAATACAGTATTTGCAACTTCATCTTCACTCAGTTCTGACAAATTATCCCCAATAAATGAAATGATATAATATTCTGGTTGCAGTTTAGATAACTGGTTAGGGCCCAGATTTTACATTTCATACTGGTTAAATGTATCATTTTTTATACTTTACATTCAACCAGGATGGATTAAATTAATAAAAAGTGAAAGCAAAGGTATTATCATTTTTGAAAAAATATTTATATTTCAAATAAATGCTGTTCTTTTAAACTTTTCGTTCATTAAATAATCCTTAAAAAACAAGTATCACAAACGTTGAGCTGCAAATCATCATATGGATCTGAAGACTGGAGTAATGATGCTAATGATAGTAAACAGTTGTTTTAAATTTTTATATTTTATATATTCATAATTTATATTTCATTGAATATATTTTTTATATATATATAATGTTTTTTTTTTTTACTGAATTTTTAATCAAATAAAAAGACACCATTTGTGAGCATAAGAGACTTTCAAAAACATCAATATCTGACCAACACCAAACTTTTGAACAGTAAAGTATATAATAAAAAACAAAAATTGCTAAAATAATTTCATTTCAATAAACAAATTCAATTTTAAAATGTAATTATTTATATTTATTAAAACAAATACACATTTTAGGATGGTGTTTATGTGAAGAAAAAACATTTTCTTCTTCCATTGAAAAGTTGATGTTAGTTGCATATTATAGTTATAATTTGCATTTAGCGTACAATCGTAATAAACAGTAGCGCTGTTCTAAGGCCACTAATGAACACTATTGTAAAGTGTGATATTTCTGTAATCGCAAACTTGTATGCATGCACCCCCAACCGCTTTATCTTTACAGAAGGGAATCGATATACAGTGAAGTTTAGCTAGTGTGAATGCTGGTATCTGGGAAGAACTCTCTCTGCTTAGAGATACTGGCAGAAGGAGGAATATGAAGCTCCCTTATCTAATAAAACGAAAGTGATCTGCTTTAGAGACGCGTATTATTGCCGGAACTGTGCAAGGTGCAACAATCCGCCTGTGAGCCAAATGATAAGCAGGAGCAGGAAGTTCTCCTCGGTTTTACATATTATGAGATTGAAGAGGATTGTTGAAATCCCACTTTAATAGAGCGCAAAGGCGGCGAAGAAGAACTATGACATGTTAATGGTGAGGTTTTGCATGAGCAGAGATTGAGAAACTTAGATTGAGACACACTGAAGACGTTTGCTGTGAGCTTTAGTGATTCATAGACATATATTTACAGTATACGGTGGCGGTTGGACATGCAAAAACAACTACTGGAGGTCACACGTTCAGAATTCTGTGCCTGGAAACAGCTAATTGGTGTTCAGTGGCAGAGTTAAAAAATATCTCTTACTGTACGACAGCTTACGTTACAGACGGTTTATCAAAACTAAATCTGTAGACAGTTGCAATGCCATTTGATTATGTTTGTGGTGCAGAAACATTTATACTGTCTCACCTGTTCATTCTTTTATTGCTTCATAATAGATACCGTTAAAGGTCATGTTTTGGTGACTCTTATTCGTCTTCCCAAACTGCTAATGCACGGCATTAGTTTTAAATTAGTCACACAAATCTATGAAAAAGGTGAATATAAGAAGAATATAAGTGCATTAGCACTAGCACATTTTTTTAACTTGTTTATATATATTTTTAAGTGAAAAATCTGACAGTGCAGTAAGAAAAACAATCTCTGAAAACTAGCTTTAATATCTTACACATTGTTGTTTTGAGTACAATACACAAAAATACAGAACAAGTGATTTTTGCGGTGCAATACATTGGTCTAGGGCCTTATAATGAAACATATTGCAGGATTACAGAAAAAAATGATAATAAATAAACAAACCGACAAATAAATAATAAATAAATAAGCATAAAAAGTGTCAAAGTAAAATAAAAAGGCCACATCTAAATTTCTGAAATTTTGGTTTTCAATGGATGTCTTCAAAAACAAATCTGTTTTAAACTACACACAAGAGCAGTTTAGGGATAAAACCCTGAAAAAAATTTCTTGAGATAAACTCATTACACTCACCTAAAGGATTATTAGGAACACCTGTTCAATTTCTCATTAATGCAATTATCTAATCAACCAATCACCTGACAGTTGCTTCAATGCATTTAGGGGTGTGGTCCTGGTCAAGACAATCTCCTGAACTCCAAACTGAATGTCAGAATGGGAAAGAAAGGTGATTTAAGCAATTTTGAGCGTGGCATGGTTGTTGGAGTATTTCACAATCTGCTCAGTTACTGGGATTTTCACGCACAACCATTTCTAGGGTTTACAAAGAATGGTGTGAGAAGGGAAAAACATCCAGTATGCGGCAGTCCTGTGGGCGAAAATGCCTTTACTAGAGGTCAGAGAAGAATGGGCCGACTGATTCAAGCTGATAGAAGAGCAACTTTGACTGAAATAAAAACTCGTTACAACCGAGGTATGCAGCAAAGCATTTGTGAAGCCACAACACGCACAACCTTGAGGCGGATGGGCTACAACAGCAGAAGACCCCACCGGGTATACCGGGCAGTTGATAGTTGAAAATTGGACAGTTGAAGACTGGAAAAATGTAGCCTGGTCTGATGAGTCTCGATTTCTGTTGAGACAGTCAGAATTTGGTGTAAACAGAATGAGAACATGGATCCATCATGCCTTGTTACCACTGTGCAGGCTGGTGGTGGTGGTGTAATGGTGTGGGGGATGTTTTCTTGGCACACTTTAGGCCCCTTAGTGCCAATTGGGCATCGTTTAAATGCCACGGCCTACCTGAGCATTGTTTCTGACCATGTCCATCCCTTTATGGCCACCATCTACCCATCCTTTGATGGCTACTTCCAGCAGGATAATGCACCATGTCACAAAGCTCAAATTGGTTTCTTGAACATGACAATGAGTTCACTGTACTAAAATGGTCCCCACAGTCACTAGATCTCAACCCAATAGAGCATCTTTGGGATGTGGTGGAACGGGAGCTTCGTCCCCTGGATGTGCATCCCACAAATCTCCATCAACTGCAAGATGCTATCCTATCAATATGCGCCAACATTTCTAAAGAATGCTTTCAGCACCTTGTTGAATCAATGCCACGTAGAATTAAGGCAGTTCTGAAGGCGAAAGGGGGTCCTTATAATAATCCTTTAGGCGAGTGTATATAGACGTACATATAGCAACCAGAACAACTGACTCTGTATTATTGAGTTATTGAAAATGAATGTACACCACAGCTGAGACACCCACTCCATTTTTGCATCATGGCCACATCTCAAGTGCACATTCATTTTCAGTAATTCAATGGACTATCCTCAACAATCCCTTAAACAGCTGTTATTTTTAGGAGCACATTTGTCAAATCAGTCTCAAAAGACATTCTACATTTTCAAAATGATTTTACTAGTCATTACCTGAAAATAAAACAAAACATATAGCCGTCAACTGATGAGACGAGACGACTATCCTTAAAGAAAAGAGAATGAGCCGTAATCAGGCGCTCAGTATATCTAGCCTGGCTTGCCCAGATGTCTTGAAGCTGAAAACAGTGTAGATGATAACAAGGCATAATGGAGTCTCTACATGTGCTTTAATCACTCCACTCCCACAAAAATCCCTTCCACCTCATAACAGCTCAGATGAGTTTTCTTTGTGCACAACTAATTATGAATAATTGATGGCACAATGCAGAACGTTGAACCATATTTGTGTGGCTTTTAGCCTTGCCCTTCACCATACCCCTGTTTCAGGAGGGGGAAATGCAACCCAAGACGATGCCGACTGCAGCGCCGCTGTCGGACCACTCCAACAAGCTATTTGGGGCAAATAAGTTACGAAGAACAACACGTCATGCGCAACATGATGCTAAAGGTTGATTAAATGTTTCATTTATGCGTCACGTTAGACGTTTCTCCACCTGACGGGTGGAAGGGGGGCTATCAGATTTAATGCATAGGTTAATATGATACCGGAAGGCCAGGCGCCGGTGTCAAAGAGGATTCAAGGAACTGCATTCCGTCTTTTTACCGGTAAAACAGCTCTCTGTGACGTCAATCATCAGAAATGACCTTTAAACAGAGCCATTTTCTTCATCCACCTCTCTTTTTGTGACAGACGAAAGTGGGAATGATCACAAAGAATGTGGTTTTGCTCTTAAAAACACAAGACGCATAATAGTTACAATAGTACACAATAGTACATACAGAGCCACAGCGCTGATGAATGGAAAAGGGGGCATGGTCTCGAGCGCGAGACGCAGCGCAATGGTCAGATGTTCGTCTAGCGCATGTTTACGTAGAAAAACAAATAAAAGCAGCAGAACTTACCGTAAACAGAGCTTTACGATTGGCCCAAAGCAAACTTCTTACGTCAGCGCGTGATCTCGTACGTGCTCATACCGGTAATATGAATATTCTGTCATCATTTACTCACCCTTATGTCTTTCCAAACCTGGATGACTTTCTTTCTTCTGCAGAACACAAAAGAAGACATTTTTAAAGTCACCATGAAATCAAAATTGACAATTGACACTTTTTGTTTTTCATTTGCCCTCATAATCTTTCATCAAAACAACCTCCTCTCCCTCTGTCAGGGACATCTCTTCTGTCATGACGTTTACTGGCAACCTGTCACTCACATGAGATCCACCAATAGCAAACCACAACCAACAATCAAATCCAACTGACAAAATCCAGTCCTTCTTTTTCGAGAAGCCGTTTCACTCCGTTATAAATCACAATAGAGAAGAAAGAGTATCGCAAATGACTCACAACTTCCGTTTTATGCCCACTTTTAGAATTTTGGGAACCAAATAACTTTGGTGCTCACTGACTTCCAATGTATGGATGACAAAAACAAATTAAAATCTCACAATAAATTCTTTTATGTTTCACAGAAGTCATCATGCAGGTTTGGAAAGGCATCACTTTAAGTCATTTTGCATTACTTTGTATTTAGGAAGTACCTTTGAGATTTATTGTTATGTTTGCATTTATAAGCAATTTTTATGTGGAGAGTTTTTTGGATTAAAAAGTACAGTGTAATATTTGATTTTCTTGTACTAAGACCACAAAACTAACTTCCTTCCTGAGGTATACGACGTTATGCCGGAACAGAACAGGAATAAAGATTGTGATGGTCAAAGTTTTTTGTGTGTATAAAGCCTCATAATTGAGCCAAACAGTTTTTATTTCAAACCCACAAATGTTTTCTACTAATGTATTCACATGTCTTTTAGCTGTGAAATCTTTATGGTTTTTCTAAAGTAAAACGAATAATAGCTTTATACACAGGACTGAAGCAACTAAGATTTACATTATTTTTCTAAAATATGGATAATCATGTTAAAATGATTTTCCTCCCAACAATAAAAACTGCAAAGCTTTGCAAAACTAAGCAAAGTTTTAAAAGTTTGTCTATATACTTTTTTTTTTTTGCAAAACTAAGCAAAGTATACACACACACACACACAAAACTGGATTACAGTGCATTAAGAAATCTTACATAAAACTTTAGAATAAAAAAAAAAGTAAATAAGCTTTCCCCAGTGGATAATTGTTTTTAATTGTTCACTAATGTATTTATGCAAAACTAGACTTGCATACTTTTGCTGCTTAGATATGCATCTTTGATATTTAAATCAAAGCAAGAAAATAGCAGTGATTCAGGAAGTCAAAAGAATGGAATAAAAAAAAATAAATGTAGGACGAGTCATGCACTAAAGTTGAATATTTTAGCTTGAGAACAATTGAGAAAGAATATTAAATGCCCATTACTTACAATGGAATTAAGCAGAAAACAAAATCTTCTTGAAGTGTTCTCTTATCAATGCGCTAGTGGGGATGAATGATCAGAGGACGGGAGAGTGGGAAGTAAGCTGATCAACCTCAAGTTGTTTCAACCCTGTATGAATTTCTTTCTTCTGTTGAACACAAAGGAAGATATTTTGAAGAATGTCGGTAACCAGAGATGACGGACAACATTGACTTCCATAGTATTTTTTTTCCTACTATGGTAGTCAATGGTGTCCATCATCTCAGTTTACCGACATTCTTCAAAATATCTTCCTTTGTGTTCAACAGAAGAAAGAAATTCATACAGGGTTGAAACAACTTGACATTTTTAAGTGAAGTATTCCTTTAAGTCTTGTTTTCTGCTTAAAACAAGACAAATCTCTGCCAATGATCTAAGAAAAATGATCTTGTTTTCTGAGTTTATATTTCTTACCCCACTGGCAGATATTTTTTCTTGTTTTAAGCATAAACTCACTTCAATTTACTACATTTATCCAGACAACGAGAATGAATATCTTAACTAAATTCTCTTCATTAAATGCATCTTGATTTAAGAATATTTAGATATTTTAAAAAGAAAAAGATTTTTTTTTTTGCATGCCACTTATCAAACTGTGCACTCAGTTCTATTTTATTTTTGCATCAAAGTAATGTTGCTTTAAAAGCTGCTTCTCGATACTCACTAAAACAGAGAAGGTCAAATGGACTGTGAAGTTAATTTGTAATGAAGACACTGGGGTAGAAAGTCAATACAACAGTGACAGCGAGGTTACAATTTAGGACTCACAGAAAATGAATCTGGAAAAAAATTACAGTTTGGCTGCATAATAAACTGCAGATATTGGACACAATAACAGCAAATTACAGCTATACCGTTTCACCGGTGAGCTTCAGAAGGGAAGGAGAGACAGAGAGATGTGCGGGGTGTGGATACGGTTGTCAGAATCTGGGAAAAAAAAATGATTTTTTTTAAAGGTTTTCATGCATCATGTGATCAGGCAGATTAGACTCCGGCTAAGATGACTGAGGCATGAACATCAAATGATCGCGAGAAATTGAGAAATGATAGTTCTGCTCTGAAACCTAATCTCTTCACAGGGAGAACAACAGAGATGACAGCTATTTATAGATACTGGGTTTATTTAGTGCATTTTGTGGCCATAACATCAATACACCTTCGGGGAATAAGTCGGCTCAGCAGAAAACGGCTGGAGGATCACACATGGGGTCATTATTTTCAGATTCTCTGTGCATTAATAGTAACTAAGCTTTAGGGCCCGATCCTGTCTCCTGTTTCTGATCTCTGCTTGCGTTCCACCTACTGGGACATTTGACGGGACACAAATTAAAATCTGATTCCGTTTCACGTTCTTTCCTTTTTTTTTTAATCAAAGCTAAACAAACAGAACTAATCATAGGCTTGACTTCCAGCAGACCTCCATAAATGGGAAGCCGACAGCGATGCTGACAGAATGCTGAAAGGCCTCTTCCACGAGATTTATATGTGGCATCCACAGGTTAAACGGACCACCCGCTCGCAAATATCATCAGTGTGGAAAACTAAAGGGAGTACAAAGCTGTGGTTTATTGCTATAAGGGAAAAGGACTTCAGGAACAAGAGAGCAACGCTCTTTAACAACAGCAGGATTTTATGAGATCTACAAACATCAAGAGTGTGATTTGAAACCACTAGAATGGCAGATATGCAAAAAGACAATTGCACATTAGCACAGGGGTTTTCAAACTGGGGTCCGGGGAAATGTTTAGAGAAATTGTAAAAATGAATCAAAAATAAATAACGTAAAGTTACAAATATTAGATCAAAATGCCAATAAATAAATAAATAAATAATACAAATTAGATTAAAACACACAAATGAATACACCATACAGTACTGTGGTGAGTAGAAAAAAGTATACTAATAAATTAATTGTTACGCCCCGTGGCTCCATAAATACTTTCTTTAAAATTTCGGTTATCCCGGACGAGCCCCCAATTGTTACGACCCGTGCCGCTTAAGGGATGGTTCACCAAAAAATGAACATTTTATCATTGTTTACTCACCCTCAAGTTGTTTCAAACCTCTCTGTGTTTTTATTTGTTCTGCTGTACACAAAGGAAGATATTTGGAAGAATGTTTTAATCAAACAGATCTCAATCCCCATTGACTACCATAGTATATTTGAATAATACAGCTCATTGTTTGTTCATGTTAGTTCACAGTGCATTAACTAATGTTAACACAATTTTAATAAAGTATTAGTAAATGTTGAAATTAACATTAACAAAGATGAACAAATGCTGAAGAAGTATTGGTCAATCTTGGTCAACTAATGAACCTTATTATAAAGTGTTACCGAGATTTCTTGGAAATAACATGCACAAATGATTCATTCACAGTAAGACCAGGAATATTGATTTAATTTTGACAATTTCCCAGTCAAGCTGATAAGAATTCATACACGGCGGTTTCAGTTTAATAGATTCAATTTTATTCCCTATTCTGTCATCAGACCACCATAAATCCATCCATCTGCAATATAAGAATGGACATACAGTACATTTAATTAAGTGAAAGAGTGTCCTTTTATTGAATATTTGGCCAGAGAAATGCTGAACTAAAGGAAGGAGTTTGAACCCTTAGAGAGAGAGACAAAAACCAATGCCATTTGTGAAAAGACTATATCGGAGAAATTTAAATTGTATAGAGAGAATATATATATATATATATATATATATATATATCAATTTACTAAAACTCCAACTCAGCAACATGGTTTCACAAGTAGTTCCTATGAATCATGAACAGATGTGCTTAAACACTCACCATCTGCCACTGGTCATACAAACAGATCTCATCCCACTACCAGTACTTTACATATTGTCTACAGAAAACTGTTCAAGAATAATAAGACAGGCTTTTCAATGAGGTTACAAACGCACTGAAAATGACCACAGTTCCACAGCATACAAAACCGCCTCTTGGCTTTTAGCGTTACCTCATCAAGGATTTGTAATTTTTTGTGTTTAATTATTAAAGGAAAGCACATGAAAATTTCAGGAGAATGGACTGAGAATTCATGTTCCTCCATCAACCCCTGATATTTGGTTGTTTGCACCACCTGCCCTATTAAAGGGTTAGTTCACCCAAAAATGAAAATTAAGTCATTAATTACTCACCCCCATGCTGTACCAACCCCGTAAGACCTTCGTTCGTCTTCGGAACACAAATGAAGATATTTTTGATTAAATTTGAGAGCTGTGTAACTACCACATTGGCTCCTAAGGGACTGCCTCTTGACGGCCCAGAAAGTCAATGAAGAAAATGTTTAAATATCCCAAGTGACTACCGTGGCTCAACTATATGTTTATCAAGCGACGCGAATACTTTTTGTGCGAAAAAACAAACAAAAATAACGAGTTTATTCGACTATTTCTTTTCTTCCTTGTAGGCCAGAAACGAGATTTCCTTAGATTTCCACGACGCATGCGCGAGAATTGCGATCTGAAGTAGTGTAAGCTGGTGTAAGCAGATTGCAATTCTCGCGCATGCGTCGTGGAAATCTATAAGGAAATCTCGTTTCTGGCCTACAAGGAAGAAAAGAAATAGTCTAATAAACTCGTTATTTTTGTTTGTTTTTTCGCACAAAAAGTATTCGCGTCGCTTGATAAACATATAGTTGAGCCACGGTAGTCACTTGGGATATTTAAACATTTTCTTCATTGACTTTCTGGGCCGTCAAGAGGCAGTCCCTTAGGAGCCAATGTGGTAGTTATACAGCTCTCAAATTTAATCAAAAATATCTTTATTTGTGTTCCGAAGACGAACGAAGGTCTTACGGGGTTGGTACAGCATGGGGATGAGTAATTAATGACTTAATTTTCATTTTTGGGTGAACTAACCCTTTAAAACCCAATACAACCCAAGATCATCTAGCTACGGCTGTACGTCCCATATGCTGCACTTGAATCTGATCACGGTGCTTTAGTTTATGAGCCGAGAGCGCAAACACCAGAAAAGTATCCAAAGCTTCTGAAAGTCTGTTGCCAGTTCTGACCATCTGGCATTGAGGAGTTCAAAAGAAACCGGTTTATGATTCAATTTATAAGACCTTAATTCAGACAGAACAGATGATTGCGGTTTAAACTAATTCTTATGGCAGAAATGCAAATTTGAAAGGAATGTGTCATACAAATGTACGTACAACAAAAGGCTACAATGACTGTCCATGCTGTTCACAACAAAATGCTTGACCAGTTCTCGTTTATGGAAACTAGGCTGAAAAAAACAGTCACAAGCAAGAGCATATTGTGAGAGGCTATTCAATATTCAGCAACTTGACCCTTAAACATCACAGGTAAAAAGTTCATAACAGAGTCACATACACATAGAAGTCTTAAAGGTACAGTAACACTGAAGAAAAGCCTTTTATAGCACCTGTTTCACACTGCAGAGTGTGTGAGCAAAACAGCAGTGTAACTCACAGTGTTTCAGGGTTGTGCTAATTCAATAGAGTGCAACAGTTGGGCTCCAGAAGTAAAAACTCATTCATTTTCTCCATAGGTAAACAGTTTTTCTAAACCATTAAAGACAGGCCTACTGTTAGGAGGTTGTTAAATGGAATTGCATCTGTCAAAGCCGTCAACCGGCATTATTTTAACTTATCTTTAGACTGATTGTGTTTAACAGAGGAATGTGGTGAAAAACTACATTTCCCATGATGCTGTACAGAAGATACTGTAGAGAAATTAATGGGAAAAAAATGCTGCTGATAAGATTCCAACTCAAATTTAATTTAACTTCCTAAACCCTGATGCCTAAAGGTCAGAGGCAGAAAATACAAATCTATTGAAATCTTTACATTAAAGGGTGATTTTATAAATATGGCTGTTTTTAGAATTATGAAGCATATGTTTACCACCCACCGACCTGCAGAAGCATATAAGGCTAAATGAAAAAGGCTATGTGTGCATGATGGAGCGGTCAGGTTTCTCCCAGCTCATATGTTGGCTATGTGCAGACAGTCAAGCGCACGCATCAACAGTTTAATCTAAACCCACGATGGCTGGTCAGGACCACTGGAACATAAAGTGCAAGTGCTCAAAATAAAAAAAGGTTGCACGACTTCCACTGGTCATGATTACTGGAAGATAAAGCTGGGGCTGTATATGAAAGACTTTTTCCAATCCTGCAGAAAGGTGATAATGGTCTCTGGGATGAGGGGAAATGGCAGGGACTTAAATTGACTCCACATTCTAAGCTGTGGAAACGTCTAATTAAAGATCTGTGGACTGCACACATGCGACAAGAGCTCAGTGTGCATACTAGTTTCTGTTCCGTAGCATCACTAGCATGTTAGACCTCTGAAAATGAACAGTTTGAACTCGGATAATCCGTGTTCCTGCAAACAGGAAAAAAGTCATCGTGTCTGCTCTTTCTGGAACACACGTGAGCTCATGGGAACTGATAAAGCACACCCTATTTTATAAAGCTGACAAACTGAACATGTAGAAGCACTCTTTGTAATACTCTGTAGACCTAAATATAGCAAATATATAAATGTCTCAAGGTATATATAATTCATAACACACTGTTGCATAATCAGGTTAACACAAATAACTTTGTCCTCAAAATTGCGACTGTTGGTGTTATAGAGGAGAGCGGGTTTAGTTGTACACTTTCTACTCAAGTAAATACTTCTCAGTGTGGGGTTATTTATTTTTTTTTAAATATGCGCATACCTTCACATGAGTTTTGTCTAAAGATATTTCAGTGAAATTTAGTCTATTTAATGCACTTTTTTTTCACGCAATGGGCTAAGTTGTCACAACAGCAACGTTTTCGACAAAACTAAACATTTAAAATGATAACCGTTTTGGTAAGCAGACAATTTGATAAATGTATTGTTAAACAACACACCATGACTTATTACCTATTATGAAAACTTCTAATTTAAGATTTAGAACAGAATCAAAACCTTACTGAGATGTGACATTGTGACAACTAGCCCAAGTCATCTCAGTATAACATACCACAAAATTAAAACTGAGACAAATTACTATATATATATATATAATATATATATATATAGCTCTGAGTTTTCCCTCCAGAACAGGACATGTTTAGAGGGCTATAAATCATAAGCACAATGAACAGTTCTCTAGATGATTAAAGTGATTAACTATCAGAGACAAAATTAATGACTGTGTGTATGTGTATATAAATGCTATAATGAGAGAAAAAGAAACAGAAAGGGCAAAGGAACATTTGGTTTGCGAGTAGAGAGTAGAGTATAGAGTAGAGTAGTGTATAGAGTAGAGGAGAGGAGAGTAGAGTAAAGAGTAGAGTTTAAAGTAGAGCATAGAGTAGAGTAGAGTAGTGTAGTTTATAGAATAGAGTATAGAGTAGAGGAGAGTAGAGTATAGAGTAGAGTATAGAGTAGAGTTTAAAGTAGAGTATAGAGTAGAGTAGAGTAGTGTATAGAGGAGAGGAGAGTAGAGTAGAGGAGAGTAGAGTATAGAGTAGAGTTTAAAGTAGAGTAGAGTTTAAAGTAGAGTAGTGTAGTCTATAGAGTAGAGGAGAGTAGAGTATAGAGTAGAGTATAGAGTTTAAAGTAGAGTATAGAGTAGAGTAGAGTATAGAGTAGATTTTAAAGTAGAGTAGAGTTTAAAGTAGAGAATAGAGTAGAGTAGAGCATAGAGTAGAGGAGAGTATAGAGTAGAGTATATAGTAGAGTTTAAAGTAGAGTATAGAGTAGAGTAGAGTATAGAGTGGAGTTTAAAGTAGAGTATAGAGTAAAGTATAGAGTAGAGGAGAGTAGAGTATAGAGTAGAGTATAGAGTAGAGGAGAGTAGAGTATAGAGTAGAGGAGAGAGAAGAGTAGAGAGTAGAGTAGAGTGTAGAGTAGAGTATAGAGTAGAGGAGAGTAGAGTATAGAGTAGAGTAGAGAGTAGAGTATAGAGTAGAGTATAGAGTAGAGTATAGAGTAGAGGAGAGTAGAGTATAGAGTAGAGGAGAGAGAAGAGTAGAGAGTAGAGTAGAGTGTAGAGTAGAGTATAGAGTAGAGGAGAGTAGAGTATAGAGTAGAGTAGAGAGTAGAGTAGAGTATAGAGTAGAGTATAGAGTAGAGTAGAGGAGAGTATAGAGTAGAGTGTAGAGTAGAGTATAGAGTAGAGTAGAGTAGAGTATAGAGTAGAGTATAGAGTAGAGTATAGAGTAGAGTAGAGGAGAGTATAGAGTAGAGTATAGAGTAGAGTATAGAGTAGAGGAGAGTAGAGTATAGAGTAGAGTATAGAGTAGAGTAGAGGAGAGTATAGAGTAGAGGAGAGTAGAGTATAGAGTAGAGTAGAGGAGAGTATAGAGTAGAGTGTAGAGTAGAGTATAGAGTAGAGGAGAGTAGAGTATAGAGTAGAGTAGAGAGTAGAGTAGGGAGTAGAGTAGAGAGTAGAGTAGAGTAGAGTATAGAGTAGAGTATAGAGTAGAGTAGAGTAGAGTAGAGTAGTTGCCACACAAGCAGGGTCGATGTAATATCTTCCAAGCTGTAATTCTTTTTAGTTCTAAAAATTGGCCCACATAAAGTGATAATTTTTTTTCCAATCCAGCCCTTGACCTAAAATGAATTTGGCATGCCCATATAAAAAGGACAACCCCCCTGGAGTAACCTGGGGTTAAGTGTCTTGCTCAAGGGCACAATGGTGATAATTCATGGACTGTGTCTTGCTCTCAGGAATTGAACAACTTTAAACATGAAACGTATAGCATTTTCAGAAAAGAGCAGAATATGGGATGGATCACCCAGAAATGAAAACACTGTCATCATTTACTAAGCCTCATGTCATTCCAAACCTGTGTAACTTACTTTCTTCTGTGGAACACAAAAGGAGAGTGAGTAAAAGAATACATTTTGGGTGAACTAATCCTTTATTTATTTATTAGATCTTTAGGTTGCATTACATTCTGTTTGTGGATCCCATTTAGAATTGAATGATTCACTCATGCCGCGAAAACAATTTTTTACAGGAAAACATGGAAGCCCACAGGAAGCAATCTGCAACTCAGAGTGAGTCAGTTATCCCCCATATATTCCATCTAATGCTCTCAGAAGAGCCTCGTGGTTGGGAAACTGTCACACCACACTTTCAAACCTGAGCTCACAGAGCCGAAGCGATCACACAATCTTCAATCATCATCACATAATCGCACCTTTACACAATGGAGCCCTCAGCACGTAATGGATTTGTACTTTCAGGGTCCCACAGGTTTGAGTTCAGCACGGGGCAGGGACGAATGGTTCCCTTCTAGCACATTTAATTGCAAGAACTTTCCTTCATGCAAATATGCTCACGCTCCAAAGATCTACAAAATCAAATTAGTCTCTCATATATATGACCTACATGGTTAAAGGGGCAATTTCATTCCCTTTTAATGTATTTTATATAATAATAACAAAAGAAAACTATTATTATATAATAAATAAAAATATGAACATGTATAAAATAAAATAAATAAAAATAAACGTGTTATAATACTAATATGGGTGGTGATGGCGCAGTGGATCGAAGGTTCCAGGTTCGAATCCACTGTGAGACACCAATGTGTCCCTGAGCAAGACACTTAACCCCTATTTGCTCCAGAGGTGTGCGACCTCTGACATATATAGCAATTGGATAAAAGCGTCAGCTAAATGAATAAATGTAAATGCAATAAATTATAAAATGTATGCTATTAATATAAAAAACAAATAATTACATTTTAATCAAATTATATATATATATATTGCATTAGATATAATTAAACGTATCAATTTGATGGTGAATCCAGAAAGGTTCAAACAACAATGAATCAACAGTGACAACTAGAGATTCGCCCATTGTAAAGTGCAAAAAACGGATTTGAGAGTGGCTGAAAAGTAAGATAATATCGGAAGGGCATTAAATCTAGTCACAAATGTAGTGCACAGTTTGACGTGATATGATAGCGATCGTTAGATTTAATCTGTGTCATTTACTGCAATGATTTTTTCCCCTTTAGTTAGTCAGAACAAAAGATTACATTTTCCAATGAAAATTCATATGTTGGTCATACTTCCAAAAACAAAAACAAAAAAAAAGAATCTGTGATTCCGAATGACGGTATCCACACAGGCGCGGCGACTGACAGACACACACTCTCCTCAAAACATTGGATTCATCCGCGCTGTGCCTTGCCGAGGCGCAACCCATGTAAAGTTGATAATTCTGCGAATAACTGTAATTGCACATTCTAAATAGAGATGGCAGTGTTGTAGTCGAGACCACCTCACTCGAGTCCGAGTCGAAACAGAGACCAGAGAGAGTCGAGTCCGAGTCAAGACCGAGTCCATAGACAGTCGAGTCCGAGTCGAGTCCGAGACCGAGACCAGAGACGGTCGAGTCCGAATCGAGACCGAGACCAGTGAGGGTTGATTACCTAATTTACTTTTATTTACTTAGAGAAATCCTTTATTTTTACTGAATTTACTTAGAGTTTAAAAAATATGATCAGTTTAGGGTAAAAAGGCCACATAGTAGGTGGTGGATTTTATTACAATTTGTCATGCGCAGTTGCGCACTAGAAAATCACCAATCACTGGGCGTGTCAATCAATTTAAAGAAATATTTTATTACATTAATAATCAGGAAAAATATTTTGAATTGAACTCGAGTGGACTCGGGAATAAGTCCGAGTCCTAAAAAAAAAATGTTCGAGTACGAGTCAATTCCAAGTCCAAATGCACACGAGTCCATGACAAGACCAAGACCATTAAAATATGGTCTAGAGACCGAGTCCGAGACGAGTCCGAGTCTCGAGTACTACAACACTGAGAGATGGCGACAAAGAGACTGCAGCTTTAATTAAAACCTAAATTAAAATAAGAGCGGCTTTATTTCAATAAAAGCTGTAATCCCTAAAAGCTACTGTACCATATTTCATAGTACATCTCAAATGATAATGGTAACGGTAAATTGGATTCTTAATGACCTCATTAAATGAAAGTTATTCATTATTTAATAAACATCTCTCATCATAAAGACATGCTATGTCAAAATCCAAACAGCAGACACTAACATGCAAACTGCAATCAAAACAGCAGCATTCTGCTTTCACAGTGCCTGCACTTCAGTCTAGTAGTGCCGCAGTCTTCCCTTTCCCTCAAGCTCCTGTGGGAAAGGTGCGGACCTCGACGAGAGGCATGAGCAAGAGAGGAAATGATGTCAGCTTTGTCATTTTTCTACACAACGGCAGTAAATGGGTCATTCACACAGAAGGACCACAGCCAGGGGCCACCTGACTGAGCAGCTACGATTATTTTTGGATAGGAGGGAGGTGTAAGTTGGCCAAATCATGTCAGGAGAGCTGGATAATGGAAGGGAACGTTTTTGCAGTGACATTACGGAGATGAATTGTGCACAGAGCTATTGTTACACTTAGATTGAGCAATGCCTCTCAGTATGGTTTATATACTTGTAATGATTAATCTGGGTCACTGTAACCATAGCCAACCTCCAGATTTATATATGCGCCTGATGAGAATTACATGCATGAGAAAAAAGATAATCGTCTTGCACCTTCAAAAAGCTGGATTTCCCGACCCTGCGTTGACCTTCTGAATATAAATCTATAAATGAAAGATCCTTTGTCTTTCATAAAACATGTGAACAGCAAAGGGAATCTCATCATTCAATTAAAGTATTGATACAAAGCTAGTTCTGTTAGGAGTACCTCATGGTTCTGTCCTGGGCCCGCTATTATGATGACTGTAAAAGATCTCCCTCTTCCTGACCATTGATTATTGTTTTTTGATTTACGTACAAGAAGGTTAATACATGCTCAGCACCTTACCGAAAAGTATATTTACATTCGTGTCATCACCTCTGCTGTCTCCGCACAATAAATGCGACAAATTTACACGTGACCTTTTGACATTTCATTTTCTGTACTCATGCATGCGATGAACTGCAGCATAATAGGCCAAGTAAAATCTGACTCGTGACATTTCATTTCATCATTTCTTATGCAATAAATTGTTTAATATTTTAAACATCTCAATGAAAAGATGAAAAATCATCATAGGACACAGACGTTTTCACTCTAATCCATCACTCAGCACCATACGACTCTTTAGACCTCAACAAATCCCTTTATCTGCAGCCAATCCAAGTGTGATCTCTTTTCCCTGTAAGATTATGAATTGCCCGTTATTGTCTAGACCCTGAGAGCTGTCAGGAAGCCAGTGTGCTTTGTTCAGAATCTGAAGAGCAAAAAAAAAAAAAAAAAAAAAAAATGTAAATAATAATACAATTTAATAAAAAAAATTTTTATAAAAGTGTAATAAAAGAATATCAATGCAAAACATAAATAATAATAAAATGAAATGATCAAAATCTAGTCTTTTGAGAAAGGTAAAATAAAAATATTTGTTAAAAAAAAAAAATAGATAGATCCACTACATTTGTTTTAATGATAGTCAGTGTGGTCCTAAAAGTTAGATTTGAAAACTAAATTGGATTTGCTGCATGAAAGAAAAAAAAAAAAAGCCAAACAGAAAGAAATGGACTGGCACACAACTGCATTTGTTAGCTTTTGTAAATATAAAATTGTATATACACAGCATATACCTTTATCCAGAAAGCACACACATTATGTCACACAAAGACTTTGCCATTATTACAGTAACCTTGAGCACTTCTTTAACAGTATACCTGGAAGTGTGGGTGAACTGACAGAAAGTTTGAGACACTGCTTGTGCTTTTAGGAGCGGTCTCTCAGAGTCAGACAGCTCGAGACACCTGACAGACACACCATAATTACAGACGGGAAGATCATAGACTGCTGTTGATATTGGTTTTACTCTAGATCAGATGAGTTCAAATTCACTAGGTTTGGTTTGATAAAGTGGCAGATTCAATTTACTTAAACATCCATCAATAAGTGACATCGCACTAAATTATAAAACACAATGTGCCAGTAGTCAAAGAAAAGGTCAACAGACTTATCTCTGGAGGAATTAAGTTTAAATTATAGTTCAGGCAAAAATGAAAATTCTGTCATCATTTACTAATCCTTCCAAACCTGTATGAACTTCGTTCTTCTGCAAAACACAAAAGGAAATGTTAAACAGAATATTAAGGCTGCCGTTCTGCATAAAATTTAAAGTGGACAAACGCTGTCATGCTCCAAAATAGAAAAAATGGCCTCATAAAATTACTTTAAAATTTTCCATACACGTCTTGCATTACATTCAAAATCTTCTGAAGTCATATTTGTGTGAGGAACAGACCCTCGCTGTAGCTCTCAAATCTTTGAAAATTTTTGAAGACACATGAACATGTTAGCCACAAAACATCTGAAATTCAATGCAGTCTGGCATCACTGACATCAAATGACATAGAACAGCATGAGATTGAAAACTACTGAGAATGAATGCAGGTTTTGTTGTTTATGTTCTCTGGATGGTGTGGGTGGTCGCCAGGGTGTTGCTTTGCCGTTGCTAAGGTGTTCTGAATGTTTTAGTGTGGTGTTGTGTGATTGCTGAGGTGTTCTGAATGGTTGCTAGGGTATGATGTGTTGGAAGACTACAAATGTGTCTAAAATCGAATACTTCCCCACTATATAGCATTGAAAAACAGTGCGCCAAAAGAGTAGAATGAATGCATAGTATTTGAAAAACAGGCGAAAAGTCCCTGGATGACCTGCTACTTCTGCAGAGATTCTGAAATGCACCTTCGCTGGACACTTCACTATCTCACGAGGCCACAGGAAAGGATTTCTGAATGGAAGTGAAGCGATGTAGCTGACGCTGGTAGGTCACGTAGTACGATCTGAATTTCATTCATACTACCACATTCATACTCTACACAGCGTACTTTTTCACGGTCAAATGTAGTACCTACTCATACATTATGTGATTTCAGACGCAGCGCATGACATGCACTCATAAAAGACACCTGACCCCTTTTGAAAACAAGTAGAAATCATAAATCGGTCCCTTGAACTGCACCATATCCACAGCACACCTGAATTAAACCTCTATTCTCAGTCAGCATTATCTCTTATGCCACAGTCAAATCTCCCAGCCAATCACGGCACACCCCGAAATAAATAAATAAATGCGTGTGGTGCCTGCTGCCTCTGGCACGAGATGAATTATGTGAACTGAACCAAGACCAGAACCACATTACATCACTAATACATAATTCTGACAGGTCATCAGTCTGAGGAGGGAAAAAAATAAATAAAAAAATAAGAGCCGCAATCCCATCACACAGCCTGACAGCTTCAATGAAGTGATAAGTTGAGTGGTTTCTGTCACAAACATTAGCGCTTAACGCGGCTGCTGTGAGGTCCTTTGGGTCTTGCATTGTTCAAGGACGACGCTTTTCCCACAAGACACTTATATAAGCTAACAGCAGATGGTGAGAGTGGACTCTAGAGAGGGACGGGGACGCTTTGGGACAACAAGTTTTGTCCTCCTGTAAAGGGAGAGATTAACGTTACTCCCCAACTGGAAATATTTTGAACAGTCCATCACATCTCTTTTTGACAAATGACAAAATTAACCATTTAGTTATTTATTTTTATATATATATATAAAAAAATAATAAAAAATAAAATAAAATAAATGTCTTGAAAACAAATTCAAAGGTTTAATGAACACTGTATATTCTGTTAAAAAAAAAGAAAAAAAGTACTGTTAGAGCTGCATGTTTGGACTTGTAAAAAGCCCTCAAGGGAAACCAGGTTTAAGTTTGACCTGGGTCATGTCCCAATCCCATTCCCCTTCACTCACCCTAATTTCCAGAAAAGGCAAATAGGCACAAAATGAATGAATGAAAGAATGAATGCATGCATGCATGAATGAATTAATGCATGAATGACAAGAGGAGGAATAGGGTCATTCTATGCCAAAGCCAAATCAATCAAATTTCAGAAACTTCCCAGGCTCAATATTTTTTTTTTCTGAAGAAAGACGCACATATACAGCGATGAAAGCCAAAATTTCAAATGTCATGGATGTATATGCACACATTTTCAAGATGGCAGCATTCTTATGTTAGTTTTACACAAAGAATGGTAAGTCTATTAGTAAAATGTGTTGACTTTTGCAATGTTTGTTGCATTATATCCCAATGGTGACAGTTTGAAAACGGGAAAAAGCACTTCTTGTGTTTTTTGCACAAAGTTAGCACGCCTGTAACTTCTTTTTCTTTTAAAAAAGAATGTCTAAAGAACAAATAACGTTGAAACTAGAAATGCATCTTGTTTTCCCCATCAACACAATTGCATTGTCTTCATGCAATAATGTTGCAAACAATGTACTTTTGCATGACTGTATCTAACAGTGTTACAGATCCTTCTAGATTATAATTCTTCAACTTTTCTTTTGTAATCTTCACTTTTAAAGCTCTATCCATCCATCTTTCCATCCACCCACACCATTCCATCCTTCCTTCCATCCATTAATTTATTCATTCATCCTTTATTTAGATCCCATAGTTTAGGAGCAGCTTCTATAATTTCTTACATACCAGGGTATTGTATCCTGCTTTCACCCAAGTTGTATTTAATAATAACTTAGAGGGTCATTAAACATTTAGCACAGTATCCAAATGGAATGAAGCAGACATCTTAACTCCTGCTCCAAACGCTGCCCTGTCAAGGTCAAAGGAGAGGAAGCGTAAAGTTAGATATAAAGCCCTGGTTGTGTGACCGACCAATCGAATCTTGCACACAATGAGAGTCTCTAAAGAGTCTTTGCTCGTTCCTTTAATCTGAGCACATGCATTTCTTTCTGCACAGTAAGGCTAAAGCAGAACGTTTACCCGGCTATAACCAGAGGGAACACGGCCAATCAACCCAACCCGGGATAGGTGATCCCTCTACTGTAACGTCAGGAACACCCACAACAAATATATTCATTTATTCAATTCAGACATTCATTAACATGCACGCTGAAGCATGCAAACTGATGGAGTTATTTGCTTTTTCATTGCCCGGGATATCCAAACCACAGAAGTGCATAATTATATTTGGAAAATATGATTACAGGCCATACTTGGTAAAATGCCATACTTCTAAACTCACATATATTGTTAAAGGAAAATCTGGAAAGTTTTTCAAAGTTTGGAACCCCTTTATAGAATTTTTAAAGGAAGCTGAACCAAATTATGAACCAGGAATAACAAATTATGTTATTAATGTACCATTGTCTTGACATTTGTATAGTATAGTTGTTGTCGTTGTTGTTTTTATTATTATTTCTTTTTTTTATTATTTAATTTTTATTTTGTATTTTTGTATTTTATTTTTCTTTCTGTGCTTGTTTTAATGTAAATGTTTCTAAAATCAATAAATACAATGTTGAAAAAAAAAAAAAATGCCATACTTCTTGTGGTTCTGTTTTTCATTAATATTAACATAGTGAATGCAAACAGAAAACACTGAATTTGAAAACTGAACGTTAGATTTGTTGTACCAACATGACTGCTTCCAGATTTGATTTTCTTTGGACACTATACAATGGTCACATAGTCAGGTCTATGTAAAAGTAATTAGTTTGAGGGTAAAATGTCACTGATTAGGTTTTAACTTTGCTGGATGGCATCACATATAGTCCTGTGCTTTGCTTTACGTCACAACTTTTTGTTTTTACCCACATAAAATCAATATCAATGGCACCAACCAGTTTAAATGCATCAATGATCATGACTGTACATCTAAATGTACATTTTTAGAGACAAAGCATGTGGCACTTGCCCACTCAAAACCACTACACAGTATTATATTATTATCCACTGTGAGAAAAATAGTAAAATGTAATAATTTATAAACAAAATAATAGCACACTGTAACCAACCACACAATTTAAACCTTCACACATGTGGAAAAAAGTGTAATACTTTGTTCAAATCAGCCTTAACTATGAGCAATAGTAACATTGACTAATATAAACACATTACAGATGGTTTGAAGTATTGTATACAGATATATCTGAAACCGTAATACTGTTAGATCAAACATCTGAACATCTAACATTATTTGAGAACCATAAATATGTTTCTGAATTGCTCTTAGGCAAATCTAATAATATAATACAGATGATATATTTGGCTTTCTATAGCAGGTGGAAGAGATCATGTCGCACACATTTTAACAAAATATATGCAGACTTCTAGATATTGATAACTCTACTCAGATACACTTATCGTCTTCTTTCAATGATCAACATCCCTGCAGAAACCACCGAAGATTAATGTTTAAAGTGTACATGATATTTAATGAAAAAACGCTAAAAACCTGATGGCAGGTAATAAGTGTGTGCAATGATAATGAAATAACTGGATGATGTATTGATTCAGAGTGTTAATACGCAGCTCCCGAAATTTGCACGACTAGCTCAAATATTAAGAGTAATATGGTCTCTTTTCCTACATTTACATAATGCAGAGGAAGACCCTAGATATAGGTTCATTATTCACCCACTGTCCAAGAGCAACATAAATGCGGTTGCACCAAATTCAAATGCCACAGTTTTGTGTTCCAACTTATCCAATGTAAACAGCCTGCAACTACAAATAGTATGTGAAATGGTAGGTAGTATACGCAACAATAAACATGACAAATATGAGTTTCGGGCGTAAGACACTATGATACAGAGTGCAATGACCAATTTTAGGAATTTTACCATCCACTTTCATTATATAGGGATTTCAAATAAATATTCAATAAACAATAGAAATTAATGAGCCAAACCTAATATTCATAATACTGGAAATATAACAAAGGTTGATTTGAAGTAAAAAAAAAATTTTTTAAATAATAATAAAAATATTTCGCAAAAAAACAGCAAATGCCAACCATCTTGATCATTTGATATATATATATATATATATATATATATATATATATATATATAATAGACCCTACTAAATTAAATACATGAAGAGTTCAGATGCAAAAGCCTCTAAATGCCATTTGAAATTTTCTTCTTTAATGATGATTTTTATCAAACTTGTATATTTAAGTTCAGTAATTTCACTTAAATAACAATTAATAGGTAATTATCATTGCCATTTAAGTGACATCACTGAACTTAAATATACAAGCTTGATAAAAATTATCATTCTAGAAGAAAATTTCAAATGGCATTTAGAGGCTTTGGCATCTGAACTCTTCACATAGGCTATATATAGTTTTATGGGATACGATAGAAGCATATTTCATCAATTTACAACTTCAGAACTCATGCTAGGTTTGTCTTGAAAGGTCTATGTTACTGCCTACAATCATCAAAATCAGTATATATGGTGAAGTGAATGGGAATTTCACTTCCAGAACCTGGAAGACTGTACTCTATACTAGTTCCTCAGTGGCTAAACCAATGGCATTCAGGTTTGAAAACCAATAAATAAGTAGATCTTGCTGCCAGTTCATTTGAAACACTAAAAATGGAAGGAAATGTAATGCACATTGCAATGTAGGATTCGTTTTTGTTTTTGTTTTGTATTGTTTTGTTTTTTGCCAAATGCAGCAGGTGTTCCGAGCTGAAAACTTGCTTAAAACTAGAATACTTTGTTCCATGTACTTAGTGGAAAAGTAGTAGTATGTTATGATATTATGGTATTCCAAACAGCCTACATGTGCTATAGTGCTAAAAGATGCTCATTGCATCTGAGTGGGTGTTTTCTACCCAACAACAACATGGAAAAAAGAAACCATATTGAGACATGTAGCAAAACAGCCAAATGTTTCACGAAAAAGTTGAAAAAAAAACACACATACTGTACACACAAAATGACTATGCTTCATCTATCCTCTTCATCCTCTTCTCTCAAATGCAGTGACACAGCATTTCACTTTTCATCTATCACTCTTGAGGGATTAATCTGTATCAATGAACAAGAGAAAACTGGACTCTGTCATCTCTGCTTCGCTAAAGACTGACAGCAAACCAATGGCCAGAGACGTGGCTGAAGAGTATAGTGCAGAAACCCTAAATAACTCATTCACAGCTCAGTTTATGAGTAAATGACTCACAACAGTGAAGGTTTCAGGGCATAACTGAGGAATTCAAAGGTACATATTTTAGTTTTTGTAGCAGGGGTGATTCACTAACCTTAAAATTGTGCATTTTTTTTTTTTTACATATAGGCAGGTTTCTTACCTAAAAAGCTGCTGCAATACCAAACCTGTATGCTGGTGAATTGAAAATCACTCTTTCACTTAAATTGAAATGTTCAGCTGTGCAAATTTTGCTCATGCAAACATGTGAACACGAAAACAATTAACTTGAATGTAAATTCAAAAGAACCCTTTACACAATCGCTATAATTTAAGAAGAAAAAAGAAGAAACTCATTCTTCACCACAAAAGTTTTGGTGGAACTTCTATATTAGAACACTGTCAGCATCATAAATGAGCAATGAAGCAGTAAGTGGTTTGGATCACATGGGAATTTTCCAGAAAGTTCTTAATGGATCTCATCTACTCCTTCCTTAGCTTTTTAAATACTAACCCGCTTCACTACAGTCCAAACAAACGCTCGACAGTTGCGAAATAGTCACTCTGTGCGTATAGAAGATCAATCTGTCGCATGTTCAAATCAATTGCAGGTAAAAATGGAATGAACTTACCCAAGAGTTGTCATGGTGACTATGGTGTACCAGAAGGATGCTGGGATGCTGGTGAAGTTGGTTCCCTTGGTGCCTTTCTCGGCGTAGAACATGACGGTGGCAAATATGATGATGGCCATGGTGAGGGAAAACAGGAGGAAGCCCAACTCAGAAGCGCAGCTCTTCAGAGTATACCCGAGGATCCGCAGGCCCTGAGAGTGACGCGAGAACTTGAAGATCCGGAAGACGCGGAACACCCTCAATGTGACAAACGCGCCACTCACATCCTCGTTCTCAGGCATGACCAGGCCGATGTAGTAGGGCATGATGGCGACGACGTCGATCACGCTCATGACCGAGCGCATGAACTTGCAGCGACTGGGCGCGGCGAAAAGCCTCATGAGGTACTCGAACGTGAAGATGAGCACGCAGGCCGTGTCCATGCAGAAAAACGCCAGCGTGTACTTCTCGCCACAAGGCAAGTCTTTCTTGCTGCCTTTGAGGGGTCGGCAGGGGACAGTTTCCACTACGTTCGCGATGACCGAGACGGCGATGAAGAAACCTGTGACGTAGTAGAAAACGAGCGCCATGGTGCTTGTGTGGGGGTTCTCGAAGGCACGCCACAAGCGCTCCCGCGATGTGCTCTCCGGCGGCAGTGGGGTGTCCGTCGCCATCTCGGCCTCCGTGTCCTCGGCCAGGCGTTCCTGGTTCTCCTTCTTGCGATCCCTGTACTCTTCCATGCAGCAGTCTCCGATAATGTCCGGCACGATGCCGTAAAAAGCCAGCTCCTCGTCGAAGGCCTGAATGCACTCCTGCCGGGGGTAGTGAAGCTTACCCGTACGGTAGAAGTTCAAAATGTGGCGAAACATCTCCGGGTCCCTGTCGAAGAAATACTCCTGAGTGTCCTCGTTGTAGAAAAACTCCTTTTCCGAGCTGCCCAGCAGAGTGTCGGGATAGCGATCCAGCGTGTTTTTCCATGTCTGGAAACGGAGCCCGCTCACGTTTACGAAGAGGATCTCGTCGTTGCGGCTCTTTTTGTCCACGGGCGGTTTGGGCATATTTTTCTTGGCTAGAGGAAGCCAGCCGACAGCCGCCGCCCTGGCAAACGGAAGCCATGTTGCCACTCCGGCAGCCATCTTTGATTTGGCGGCTAAACGTTGTTACTGAAACAAATACGCCAAAGAGGAGAACGCCGGTCAGCCCTGAGAAGATTTTCTGAACCTTTCTGGACCAGAACAAGTCTTTCCAAACTAATCATCCGAGCCGAGGATCTCAGACTAGTTAGTTATACGTCTCTCGGTTAGTCTGTACATCTAATAGACTAGGAAGGAATCCTCTGAGAATGTTTTCATTATCAGCTACAAAAATGTGGGGCTGTCAAAGTGTCAAAGCCATTTGAATCTCAGGATCTCCATTTGTCAAAAACGATCCTGAAATGACCCATTCAAATTCATCATTCACAACTTGCAGATTGTGGCTGTTCAAAGAATCAGTTCAGCCGTCTAAAGGGTTAACCCTCTTGGCCATATCTTGCAGGGTCTGCCGGAGAATACTGATTTGTTGCTGCGCTTTGCCGTTTCAAATTTTTATTAGTCTGTGATGAGGCTTTCTGAAGTTAGCAAGAGACTATTTCTGCTCTGCTACGTCCTCTTTTTTCTGGTTGCAGGAGTTCTACCTCCTTTTTATGCAGTTTCAATACTCTTTTCTTTCCTTTCTTCAATCTTCGAGTCGGCTACTCAATCTTGCAAGGGGCTGGGAAGGTTTTCAGCGGGAGATCTCAGAACTAGACACCTGGACTCCACGTATGGCCTTTCCTTCACGCACCTGTCATGAAACAACATAATAACACATTAGGTAACGTCTGAAACACAGTAGCTACTTTCATCAGCTAGTTTTACGTCAGAGAGCGTTTAAATAAACAAGCTTCACAGTCTGTTTATGAGATCTCTCTCACGCTACATTCATTGATGCTTTAAACGGAAAAAGGTGTGGCATTACAGCTACATATATGTGTGTGTAATTATAAATACATACATGCATTTCTTTACATACATATGATATTTATATGCAGTAGACACACACATAAATGGTACATAAAAACTATTTATACTACCCTACTTTTTTTTATAAATGCTTTGTTTGCACAGAGAACTGTCATTTACGAATGCAATACAAGTCAATGGCATTCAGATTCACGACAATCAATAATGTGTTTCCCCACTTCTAAGCTAATGCAACTTCCTGTTGCATCTAAATGTCTCTGTATGAATGAATAATCTCCCTAATGCAGAATCACAAACTTTTTAGGGTAGCATCACGCCAGCACACGCCTGCCCTTATGGGTCCAGGCGGAGGACAGGTGACCCAGCCCTGTCCCAACATAATGCATACAACATGCTCCCACAATCAAAAATCAATAACACATTACTCTACACCTCCTGCACCTTAGACAAGAACATGCACGTAGGAGATGAACAGTAAATTCAGGGTTTACTTTAGCACTAAAGCAAAACGCATTATTCAACTTATTCTATTTTTTTTTTTTACGTGAATGAAGGTGCTCCTAAATTTCCTACAATCCAAATGCTAAAGTGACTCCAAAAATCAATGAGTGCTGTAAATAACATGATACGAAAAAGTCGAGCAAGTTGCCAGCAGTAGCGATAAGTAATGATCTATCTTCATAGACTTGTTACCTCTGGGATAGACGAGAAGATGAAGCGTTCAATGTGACAGAAAGCTGATGAAAGAAAGAAAAAAAGGAAAGAAACGGCAATCTCTCTGCAGCAGTCCTAGCATCTCGCATGCGGCTTGTGAAGGGGCGACCGTAACGCCTAGTCCTCCTTGCCTCTCTCTCCTCTCCTCCGCTGCTCTGTTGCATTCGTGCGCTGCCTCTCTCTCTCTCTCTCTCTCTCTCATTTGCTTGCTCAACCTCCCCACCCTCTTTCTCCCTCCCTCCCTCTCTTTTTCTCTACACTTATACACATCCATTTAAAGCTTAATATCTCTTGCAAATGCATCCTGGCCTACAATGGGTCATAGAGAACGAGGCAAAAGCTCGGGTTTCACACAACCTGACAATACTAGATCAGACAGTCTACTTGTGCCTTTTGTTGCAGCTTACTGCATTCAGACACATTGCATCCTCTCCTCTTTCAACAGATAGTTTCATGTTGCTCCACCTCTCTCGGCAGTGGGAGTAGCTGGAGAATTTCAGTTTCCTCGAATGTGTCCGGGCACAACGGGGTGCCATCACACTTCTGAAAGGACTCAGAAAAAGAAAAAAGATGATAAAGCTCTGGGAGGTTTACATTACTGATATATAACTGTACCACGATATTGTCCAATTTAATTTCAGCAATCTTGTGTAGGTCTCATTTGCCATTATAAAATTGCATTGTCAGTTAAACGTTTGGACACACTTGACTGAAACAGGGGTTTTTGAAACCGGGGCTCACTAGGGAGGATTTAAATACCTGTTAGTGAGGGGAAAAAATAACTTGGATATCAATTTGCATATGCGATGGAATGGACATCGTTTTGGTCATCTTTGCAGGTAAAACGGCTCTATATTTAATGAAGCACATACAAAAGAACTGAACTGGAGGCGACTTGTTTTACAGAATACAGATGTTTGTTGTGCATAACCCCGTTGTTAAGGATAACACAGGGAAAGCAGTCAACAAGTATGCAGCATACATACCATTTAAAAAGTATCCCAGCATACACTACATGAAGCTGGTTGATGACTGTGTAGAGCTGGAATCTAGGCAAAAAGAGCGAATTTTCATTGGTTTGGTCAATTCTCGTACAAATTTCATAGTTGTAATGACTCATTATTATTATAAGCCATCTTGATCTCTAGATATCAGTAATGGCATAATCCAATATCAGTCAACCACTAATTTACATTCGCAAACTGTTCTTTAGTCAACATACTGTATTATTCATGAGGAAAAAGGTTGAATTCAGCAGACTGACACTCATCCATTTAGCATTTCCAACGACTGCGCTTTCCACTGCTGTCTTGAGGATGCAACACACATGCATGTGACTGGGGTCCTGAATGGGCTGTTGTGCTCCACCTAAAATAGAGGGATTTGATTGCATTGGTATTTCTGTCTTGTTTACCCTGAGGAATTAACCATTTAATGTAATGGCATACTGTACACAGCACACACATGCATGTAAACATTGTCTGGTTTCAATTATAGAGCAGGTGTTAAATTCCTCACTGAAGTGTCACGGCAGGGACAGATTGAAGGGATGTGCAATTCCATTTGGAGCCACTAGTGGCACAAACATTACACACTTCACAACTCCATAGCAAATTTATAGTCTATTTTGGTACGTCAATCCTTTTGATCAAGTCTTACTTTAAAATGAAACACTCACTCTCCAAAGACTAGAAAAGGTCTAGTCTCCAAAGGTCTCCAAAGAAGAAATAGTTATTGATAGCTAGTGTAATTCCCAGTGATAGCATCTGTTATGAGGATTGAACTAAAGGGGTTTTCGGGGGATAACGATTGATTCTGTGGAAGTATTACAGTTTCAATATAGCGAATAGAAAAAACAGGTACTTTCATACAAGAGGAACTCACTGGGATTGAGTGAAATAAGCCAAAATGATGGCAGAATTGATTCCTGGATCCTCAAATCAATAGCTGGAGTCTTCAAAGGTGTTCTGTGAACAAATTTCCATTTCCTGTGACTCATGGAAATGGTCAAAGGCTCTTTGACAAAAGGAAATGAATTGTTACTACTCTGTATTTCTGCATTCAACAGACTGTCATATTAATACATGGCATTATTTTATTAATTGGACATGTTTTTTTTCTAACTCTAATTAACCAAAGTTTCTGCTTCTACAGTGACAGCATGAAAAGTTTGTTAGCAAAACAGTTCAACCAAAAATGAAGATCTGTCACACACACACTCACCATCATGCCGTCCCAAACATGTGTGTCTTACATGAAACACAGGTAAAAGGATACAATAAACTAACCAAAAACTGGTCCAAATGACTTGCGCTAAGTCTTCAAAACTTATTTGATTGCTTTGTGGAAAGTAAAGAACAAAATTTAGGTTTTTATTGGCTGAAAATATATTTTAAATCTATTTCACACTTCTGTATATTTAAATTATATGCATGGATACAAATTTTAGTCCAATTTGGAGACTGACAGCCATTGCAACATTATTTAAAATGTCTTTTTATATGTTCCACAGAAGACAGAAAGTCATAAAAATATCAATATCAGTTCAATCCACAACCAGACCTTTATGCAATGAGGGCATTTTCTTCGTAACAAAAAAACAGCAAGACTGAGGTTAGTAACTTCACATATGGAGAAATGAATTATTGTTGGAGAGGCTGGAATTACAGTGAGAGCTGTTGCGTCATACTTCTGGAGTCTTTCAATGAATGATTGAAGAAGATGGGGAAAAAGCTTTCCTGCAGGTCTCTGTTTTGGAGTGAAGTATATTGCAGTAAAGCACAAAGGCCAAAATACTGTAACATGCTAAAAATGTCCACTAAATGTACCTAAATGCAACTGAAATCAAACCTATCAATATACACTTCTGATACCCATTAGAAAAACATTTGTTTAAAGTAAATAAATACTAGAGCTATTTTTCAATAAATATGGCTTAACACTACTTAACAATATGGCTTAGCAGCTCACACTCTGAAATGTATCATTGCGACGCGATAAGGGCACCTAAGGGCTGCACAGTGATGAACAAACTGGAAAAGCTTTTACTGTGAAAGCTACGGCGTTGTAAATATCCATTTACATACCTTACAGGAGGTCAGTGAGGTGTGGGAATAGTCCAGGACCATCAAAATTTGGAGAGAAGTTGAACACACTGAATATATCCATGTCAGCCTCATACTGCAGAATACTGGGAAGGATCCGATCAGGAAAGTCAAAAACCTAGAAAGTCAAAGCATATGTAATTTTATATCTAATTATAACAGTGATAACATTTTGCAACCTTTTACAACCGAAACATGCATAAACATGACTTTTATAAGCAGGGACGTTGTTTCAGTGCATTATCACGGTAAGAAATTGTTTCAAAATGATAAATAATAAATATTATATTTATGTTCTGTATTTTCAAATGTATATATATAAATGAACTAAATTAAGAACTTTTTTACAACAAAAATTAAACATCACTAAACTTACTTAAGCTGGACTGTGACGGTATTTTCTTCTGGAAACAAACTTTTTTGCATTATTTTCCTGTTATCTCTGTAAAGCTGCTTTGAAACAGTCTGTATTTTAAAAAGCCTATACAAATAAATGTGACTTGACATGACTATGAGCAAAGGGGAATGCACACACACAGAAATATATTTAATGTCTCTCATTCACCCATTGAAGTTTACCAAACTACTAAGACTTGCGGTTTGAGAAACCCTGAGATATGAAAAGGTTCAAATAGTGAGAAAGTATCTTCAGTACACCATCATCCATATCTCTAATGGACGTCCACCATTAGACAGGTAAGGTTATAAGGTTGAGCAAAATTGCTCTTTAGGAAGCAAGTACTCATTCTCAAATCCAGTTTACTATCCATAATATATATGTGTGGCAGTCTGTGCAGACACTATTGAGAAATTAAATGTGAAAGCTCACAACTCAGAAAGGGATAAAAAATCTGCCAAACTTCCCAGTTAAAAGCCTCGAATATGAGATTGGGAATGTAGTCGAGATAGCATTTGACAGCGTGCTTAAAATTCAGAGCACAGCCTTCTAAAACTACTAGTCCTCTGGGAAGACAACCAGCACAACACACTGGATCCATTTATGCGACAACTGCAGAAATCTACCACTAAAACACATTCAACCCTCACCCTATAAAAGTCAGGCAGTCTTCGACGTCGCCAAGATAAACAGACGAGAAGAGGCAGCAGTACAAAACACAGCTTAAATAAAATAATTGCCAGTGAAGCGTGTTGGTCTGGAGAAGCATCTTTAAAGGTACAGATGTATTTGACTATATGGAGTTTGGGTACTTGCCACTGTCGCCTTCTCTTACCCTACTCTACTCAAGCTCTCATGTCTACTGTCGATAACCGCTGAGTCTCTTACCCTACTCTACTCAAGCTCTCATGTCTATCGTCGACAACTGCTGAATCTCTTACCCTACTCTACTCAAGCTCTCACGTCTATCGTCGACAACTGCTGAATCTCTTACCCTACTCTACTCAAGCTCTCACGTCTATCGTCGACATCTGCTGAATCTCTTACTCTACTCTACTCAAGCTCTCACGTCTATCGTCGACAACTGCTGAATCTCTTACCCTACTCTACTCAAGCTCTCACGTCTATCGTCGACAACCGCTGAATCTCTTACCCTACTCTACTCAAGCTCTCACGTCTATCGTCGACAACCACTGAGTCTCTTACCCTACTCTACTCAAGCTCTCACGTCTATCGTCGACAACTGCTGAATCTCTTACCCTACTCTACTCAAGCTCTCACGTCTATCGTCGACAACCACTGAGTCTCTTACCCTACTCTACTCAAGCTCTCACGTCTATCGTCGACAACTGCTGAATCTCTTACCCTACTCTACTCAAGCTCTCACGTCTATCGTCGACAACCGCTGAATCTCTTACCCTACTCTACTCAAGCTCTCACGTCTATCGTCGACAACCACTGAGTCTCTTACCCTACTCTACTCAAGCTCTCACGTCTATCGTCGACAACCACTGAGTCTCTTACCCTACTCTACTCAAGCTCTCACGTCTATCGTCGACAACCACTGAGTCTCTTACCCTACTCTACTCAAGCTCTCACGTCTATCGTCGACAACTGCTGAATCTCTTACCCTACTCTACTCAAGCTCTCACGTCTATCGTCGACAACCGCTGAATCTCTTACCCTACTCTACTCAAGCTCTCGTGTCTCTCATCGACAACCACCGAGTCTCTTACCCTACTCTACTCAAGCTCTCGCATCTCTCGTCGACAACTGCTGAATCTCTTACCCTACTCTACTCAAGCTCTCACGTCTATCGTCGACAACCGCTGAATCTCTAACCCTACTCTACTCAAGCTCTCACGTCTATCGTCGACAACCGCTGAGTCTCTTACCCTACTCTACTCAAGCTCTCACGTCTATCGTCGACAACCGCTGAATCTCTAACCCTACTCTACTCAAGCTCTCGTGTCTCTCATCGACAACCACCGAGTCTCTTACCTTGCTCTACTCAAGCTCTCGTGTCTCTCATCGACAACCACTGAGTCTCTTACCCTACTCTACTCAAGCTCTCGCATCTCTCGTCGACAACCGCTGAGTCTCTTACCCTACTCTACTCAAGCTCTCACGTCTATCGTCGACAACTGCTGAATCTCTTACCCTACTCTACTCAAGCTCTCACGTCTATCGTCGACAACTGCTGAATCTCTTACCCTACTCTACTCAAGCTCTCACGTCTATCGTCGACAACCGCTGAATCTCTTACCCTACTCTACTCAAGCTCTCGTGTCTCTCATCGACAACCACCGAGTCTCTTACCCTACTCTACTCAAGCTCTCGCATCTCTCGTCGACAACTGCTGAATCTCTTACCCTACTCTACTCAAGCTCTCACGTCTATCGTCGACAACCGCTGAGTCTCTTACCCTACTCTACTCAAGCTCTCACGTCTATCGTCGACAACCACTGAGTCTCTTACCCTACTCTACTCAAGCTCTCACGTCTATCGTCGACAACCACTGAGTCTCTTACCCTACTCTACTCAAGCTCTCACGTCTATCGTCGACAACCGCTGAGTCTCTTACCCTACTCTACTCAAGCGCTCACGTCTATCGTCGACAACCGCTGAGTCTCTTACCCTACTCTACTCAAGCTCTCACGTCTATCGTCGACAACCGCTGAATCTCTAACCCTACTCTACTCAAGCTCTCGTGTCTCTCATCGACAACCACCGAGTCTCTTACCTTGCTCTACTCAAGCTCTCGTGTCTCTCATCGACAACCACTGAGTCTCTTACCCTACTCTACTCAAGCTCTCGCATCTCTCGTCGACAACCGCTGAGTCTCTTACCCTACTCTACTCAAGCTCTCACGTCTATCGTCGACAACCGCTGAATCTCTAACCCTACTCTACTCAAGCTCTCACGTCTATCGTCGACAACTGCTGAATCTCTTACCCTACTCTACTCAAGCTCTCGTGTCTACCGTCGACAACCGCTGAGTCTCTTACCCAACTCTACTCAAGCTCTCACGTCTATCGTCGACAACCGCTGAGTCTCTTACCCTACTCTACTCAAGCTCTCGTGTCTATCGTCGACAACCGCTGAATCTCTTACCCTACTCTACTCAAGCTCTCACGTCTATCGTCGACAACTGCTGAATCTCTTACCCTACTCTACTCAAGCTCTCACGTCTATCGTCGACAACCACTGAGTCTCGTACCCTACTCTACTCAAGCTCTCGTGTCTATCGTCGACAACCGCTGAATCTCTTACCCTACTCTACTCAAGCTCTCACGTCTATCGTCGACAACTGCTGAATCTCTTACCCTACTCTACTCAAGCTCTCGTGTCTCTCATCGACAACCACTGAGTCTCTTACCCTACTCTACTCAAGCTCTCGCATCTCTCGTCGACAACTGCTGAATCTCTTACCCTACTCTACTCAAGCTCTCACGTCTATCGTCGACATCTGCTGAATCTCTTACCCTACTCTACTCAAGCTCTCACGTCTATCGTCGACAACCACTGAGTCTCTTACCCTACTCTACTCAAGCTCTCACGTCTATCGTCGACAACCACTGAGTCTCTTACCCTACTCTACTCAAGCTCTCACGTCTATCGTCGACAACCGCTGAGTCTCTTACCCTACTCTACTCAAGCTCTCACGTCCATCGTCGACAACCGCTGAATCTCTAACCCTACTCTACTCAAGCTCTCGTGTCTCTCATCGACAACCACCGAGTCTCTTACCTTGCTCTACTCAAGCTCTCGTGTCTCTCATCGACAACCACTGAGTCTCTTACCCTACTCTACTCAAGCTCTCGCATCTCTCGTCGACAACCGCTGAGTCTCTTACCCTACTCTACTCAAGCTCTCACGTCTATCGTCGACAACTGCTGAATCTCTTACCCTACTCTACTCAAGCTCTCACGTCTATCGTCGACAACCGCTGAATCTCTTACCCTACTCTACTCAAGCTCTCACGTCTATCGTCGACAACTGCTGAATCTCTTACCCTACTCTACTCAAGCTCTCACGTCTACCGTCGACAACCGCTGAGTCTCTTACCCTACTCTACTCAAGCTCTCACGTCTATCGTCGACAACCGCTGAGTCTCTTACCCTACTCTACTCAAGCTCTCACGTCTATCGTCGACAACCACTGAGTCTCTTACCCTACTCTACTCAAGCTCTCACGTCTATCGTCGACAACCACTGAGTCTCTTACCCTACTCTACTCAAGCGCTCACGTCTATCGTCGACAACCGCTGAGTCTCTTACCCTACTCTACTCAAGCTCTCACGTCTATCGTCGACAACCGCTGAATCTCTAACCCTACTCTACTCAAGCTCTCGTGTCTCTCATCGACAACCACCGAGTCTCTTACCTTGCTCTACTCAAGCTCTCGTGTCTCTCATCGACAACCACTGAGTCTCTTACCCTACTCTACTCAAGCTCTCGCATCTCTCGTCGACAACCGCTGAGTCTCTTACCCTACTCTACTCAAGCTCTCACGTCTATCGTCGACAACCGCTGAATCTCTAACCCTACTCTACTCAAGCTCTCACGTCTATCGTCGACAACCGCTGAGTCTCTTACCCTACTCTACTCAAGCTCTCACGTCTACCGTCGACAACCGCTGAGTCTCTTACCCTACTCTACTCAAGCTCTCACGTCTACCGTCGACAACCGCTGAGTCTCTTACCCTACTCTACTCAAGCTCTCACGTCTATCGTCGACAACTGCTGAATCTCTTACCCTACTCTACTCAAGCTCTCACGTCTATCGTCGACATCTGCTGAATCTCTTACCCTACTCTACTCAAGCTCTCACGTCTATCGTCGACAACTGCTGAATCTCTTACCCTACTCTACTCAAGCTCTCGTGTCTCTCATCGACAACCACTGAGTCTCTTACCCTACTCTACTCAAGCTCTCGCATCTCTCGTCGACAACTGCTGAATCTCTTACCCTACTCTACTCAAGCTCTCACGTCTATCGTCGACATCTGCTGAATCTCTTACCCTACTCTACTCAAGCTCTCACGTCTATCGTCGACAACCACTGAGTCTCTTACCCTACTCTACTCAAGCTCTCACGTCTATCGTCGACAACCGCTGAGTCTCTTACCCTACTCTACTCAAGCTCTCACGTCCATCGTCGACAACCGCTGAATCTCTAACCCTACTCTACTCAAGCTCTCGTGTCTCTCATCGACAACCACCGAGTCTCTTACCTTGCTCTACTCAAGCTCTCGTGTCTCTCATCGACAACCACTGAGTCTCTTACCCTACTCTACTCAAGCTCTCGCATCTCTCGTCGACAACCGCTGAGTCTCTTACCCTACTCTACTCAAGCTCTCACGTCTATCGTCGACAACTGCTGAATCTCTTACCCTACTCTACTCAAGCTCTCACGTCTATCGTCGACAACCGCTGAATCTCTTACCCTACTCTACTCAAGCTCTCACGTCTATCGTCGACAACTGCTGAATCTCTTACCCTACTCTACTCAAGCTCTCACGTCTACCGTCGACAACCGCTGAGTCTCTTACCCTACTCTACTCAAGCTCTCACGTCTATCGTCGACAACCGCTGAGTCTCTTACCCTACTCTACTCAAGCTCTCACGTCTATCGTCGACAACCACTGAGTCTCTTACCCTACTCTACTCAAGCGCTCACGTCTATCGTCGACAACCGCTGAGTCTCTTACCCTACTCTACTCAAGCTCTCACGTCTATCGTCGACATCTGCTGAATCTCTTACCCTACTCTACTCAAGCTCTCGTGTCTCTCATCGACAACCACCGAGTCTCTTACCTTGCTCTACTCAAGCTCTCGTGTCTCTCATCGACAACCACTGAGTCTCTTACCCTACTCTACTCAAGCTCTCGCATCTCTCGTCGACAACCGCTGAGTCTCTTACCCTACTCTACTCAAGCTCTCACGTCTATCGTCGACAACCGCTGAATCTCTAACCCTACTCTACTCAAGCTCTCACGTCTACCGTCGACAACCGCTGAGTCTCTTACCCTACTCTACTCAAGCTCTCACGTCTACCGTCGACAACCGCTGAGTCTCTTACCCTACTCTACTCAAGCTCTCACGTCTATCGTCGACAACTGCTGAATCTCTTACCCTACTCTACTCAAGCTCTCACGTCTATCGTCGACATCTGCTGAATCTCTTACCCTACTCTACTCAAGCTCTCGTGTCTATCGTCGACAACTGCTGAGTCTCTTACCCTACTCTACTCAAGCTCTCACGTCTATCGTCGACAACCGCTGAATCTCTTACCCTACTCTACTCAAGCTCTCACGTCTCCCCTCAACAACCGCTGAGTCTCTTACCCTACACTTCTCAAGCTCTCACGTCTATCGTCGACAACCACTGAGACTCTTACCCTACTCTACTCAAGCTCTCGCGTCTCCCGTCAACAACCTCTGGACCTCTTACTCTACTCTACTCTACTCAAGCTCTCGCGTCGACCGTCGACAACTAGCTTCGAGTTCTCTTACCCTACTCTACTCAAGCTCTCGCGTCTCTCTTTGACAACCGCTGGGTCTCTACTCTACTGTCGACCACTAGCTTTGGGTTCTCTTACCCTACTCTACTCAAGCTCTTGCATCTCCCGACAACAACCGCTGGGTCTCTTACCCTACTCTACTCAAGCTCTCATGTCTACCGTCGACAAATAGCTTTGAGATCTCTAACCCTACTCTACTCAATCTCTCGCGTCTACTGTCGACAAATAGCTTTGAGATCTCTAACCCTACTCTACTCAATCTCTCGCGTCTACTGTCGACAAATAGCTTTGAGATCTCTAACCCTACTCTACTCAAGCTCTCGCGTCTCTCGTCGACAACCGCTGGGACTTTTATCGTACTCTACTCAAACTGTCGCGTCTACCGTCGACAAATAGCTTTGAGTTCTCTCTACTTAAGCTCTCGTGTCTACTGTCGACAGAGAATCTCTCAAAAAAAAAAAGAAATAAGCATGGCCAATAAGGAGGATTTCAGATAAATCCCATTGAGAATCACACCAGTAAACACAAATACAACAGTTTTATAGAAAAAGGAGCTATGGCAAAAAATGACATGAAACATTACTTAATTTGGTTCTAGACAGGCCCTTTGGTTTCTAGGTAACAAATCTCTGTTTTTAGTTTCGAGACACCCGTCTAGTTTCATTTCCCATATTTGTTATTTATACACACCCACGCACACACACAAAGTCACAAGTTTTCCGTTGGTTTCGTACAGTACATTTTGTTCAAAAGTTATATATCAACTTAGGTTAGATGTTAGATGTTAACATGGTTAGTTTCATATATATATAGTTTAAAATTTCCACCACAAGCTCAAAGCAAAAATCATGAAGATAAGTAAAATCAAGTAGCTAAAAGCAGTAAACAAACACACACACATTCACACATACACACATACACACACACATATATATATATATATATATATATATATATATATATATATATATATAAAAATGCCATTTAGTTTCAATGCATGGTTAATGCTAAACTCACTTGAATTTCTTCTATATCATCAGATGTGATATAATAAAGTGCTTGCATTATACAGTAAGTCACAGGTAGTAGTATTATACTATATACAATATTATGTATATAGAATTAATAATGATGGTCCGTGCACTAAAACCGAGATACTAAGTTTGAAGTCTAAGTTAGAAGTCTAAGTTTGACCGGCAGTATAAATTTAGGCACAAAACATTGAATGTCCATCTTTAATAAAAGTTTAATCTCCGCTGCAATGCCGCTGGAGTTTCTCTCTGCCCTCCAAAACAATCTAATTGATGGATGTGTGTAGTCCACACTTTTATGCAGATAAAACTCGGCAGGCCTGCTGCTGATGTTATTACAGGGACTGTTATCGTGTGCTGTGAATGAGCGATGGGCGGCACTGAGGACTCTGGGAGCAGGGGAACACATAAACTTTCGCTTGCATGTGATTTTTTACCTCCCTGGAGGGACTCTTCATTTGAGGGTCAGCTCTCTATAAGCAGCATTTGCTCGTCACAGGGAGCTTTGATAAACACACATACCATCATGAATGATGTATTAACCCCTACAATATTTACCATAGTAACCAGTTTCCAGTATACGTTTGTATGTACATATGTGTTATAATTCTATTTTAGAATTCTATTTTATTATGTTTATAGTTTAAGTATATTTTGTATGAATATATTATCCACTACCGTTCAAAGGTTAAGTCGTTTCTTTTTTCTTCCCAGATTTATTTGCATTAATTAATTAATCAATTAATTAATTGTATTTATTAGACATATTAAAGCATTTATTAAATGTTTCTTCAAATCAGCATATCAGACTGATTTCTGAAGTATCATAAAAATTTATATTAATAAATAGCAAAATTAATAATATGGATGTCAAAAAGTGCAAAATGCATTCACAATCTCTTGGTCATTTTAATTTCTTATTTTGGTGACATTAGCAGCAAATACCCAGTGCTTCTGGACAAACTTGAACAAAACAAGTACCAACTTGTATGTTGGCAATAATAATAATAATAATAATTTGTGTAAGCTACCTTGTTATAAACACAAATTGTACATTGTACAGCTAGCATGATATATGATGTACATTCTGGGATGTGTAGATATTTTGTGCAGATAAGCTCCCTGCCTAATTACATTTGACAGCATGTTTCCGTTGTTAATGGCAAAGCAATGGAAAGTGCTTTGAGTGCAACTCAAGGAGAACATTTAGAAGAAAAGAAAAAAACAACAACTGGGGAGTATTAAAACAAAACTTAGGAAAGTAAACCTCCTTAAACTTGATCTATTTGCATTTAATGTGCAAAAAATGTGTAGAAAAAGAAGACATTATTGTCCTTCACATGTTTTATAAAGCTGCTCAAGATGTCAGTTCTAGTTGCCATGGTTCCAATCTTTCTAAAAGAACAAGGATTATTTCTTCTCCAGTGATTCAGATGTTTCTGTGATGATGTACATTAGCAGGTTAAAAATGAAACAGACACTTTTCCATACTGACTCCATACATACTGAAAATACAAATCACTGATTTTCCCATCAGCCCTTATCTCTTTCTAATTCAAAGGAGAGTTTCCCTCATGCAAGTTCTCCTCCCTTGACTCATCGACTTGATTAGATTTCAATTACGCCACCCTCACTCCCTTTCCAGGACAGACCTAAAAAGCTAGCATGTGGAAACCCTGCTGAGTCCAGTATTGATATAGAGATAGAGAGAGCTGAATATAAAGGAAAGAAACATTATTTATTCATGATGACTCTATAATGATTCCTATTACCCAAATTGCCTGCTTTTAATGGCCACTCTCGTTTGCCCCATCTATATTTCTCCTCCATCATTTTTATTCACTACAGCAAAACGTCAATGCGGAAACAGCGGACACTGCTATTGTCTGAAATTGAAGTCATATCAGCATGAGATTCTGAGCCACTATAAAAGAAAGTGAGATGTACAGTTTGCTTATTATTTCATAACATTTAGGGTCGGGTAAATCTGACGTTGGATGATAGCAAAATAGAACATATAGAAGGTGGTTAAACATTTCCTACCTTGTCCCAAATGCTCAGCCCTCATCCTCCTCCTCAAAGTCTACGCATGGACTGCTGGGTCCTCCTATTTGACATGTTCCTTTTTTCTGGTTTGGTGAGGAATATTCTACATCTGTGAGTTACAGAGGGGGGAAACTATTTAGACATCCTACTTCTGAAGGCCTAAGGTCAATGTTCTTACAAGACTATTGACAGATGTATTCTTTACGTTAACTTTGTCTTTGATTTCTCAGCAAGGCAGGAAAATTGTACTGGCCAATCAGAGGCCAGGACTGAAATGATCCATTTTATAAACATTCATCTTAAAGCTGCATTCATAGTAAATCAATCAGTCAATATATCTATCAATTCATTCATCCATCCACCCACCCATCCATCCATTCATCCACCCATCCATTCACCCACCCATCCATCCATCCACCCATCCATCCACCCATCCATCCATCCATCCATCCATCCACCCATCCATCCATCCATTCACCCATCCATCCATCCATTCACCCATCCACCCACCCACCCACCCATCCATCCATCCATCCATCCATCCACCCACCCACCCATCCATTCACCCATCCACCCACCCACCCACCCATCCATCCATCCATCCACCCACCCATCCATCCATCCATCCATCCATCCATCCATCCATCCATCCATCCATCCATCCACCCATTCATTCGTCCACCCATCCATTCACCCATCCATTCGTCCACCCATCCATTCAGCCATCCTTCCATCCATTCACCCATCCATCGATTCACCTATCCCTTCATCCACCCATCCGTTCGTCCACTTATCCATTCACCCATCCATCCATCCATTCACCCATCCATTCACCCACCCATCCATCCATTCACCCATCCATCCATCCATCCATCCATCCATCCATTCACCCATCTATCCATCAACCCACCCACCCACCGACCCATCGATTCATCCGTCCATCCATCCACCCACCCACCCATCTATCCATCCATCCATCCATCCATCCATCGATTCACCCATCCATCCACCCACCCACTCATCCATCCATCCATCCACCCATCCATCTATCCATCCACCAATCCATCTAACCATCCATCCATCCATCCATCCACTCATCCATCCATCTGCTTTATCAACTGATATTTAAAACTCTTCTGGAACTTGGAACTCCTTCAAACTCAAATTGAATGAATCACTATCAGTTACCTTTAATTCATGTTTTTAAAAGCCTGACTCATCCACATTGGTAAAATCAGTAGTGCACTCTTCTTCTGGCCTTTTCTGAAGACATGAAAAATAAATCAGAATTGTGAAATGTATGCCCAAATAAAATTACATTACAATAAACACTTCCAAATAAATAACTTCAGTAATATAATCAATGCCACTCTCCATTAAAATGACAAAGAAGAAATGCATCACAGCACTTTCAAAACATTTATATTTTTCATTTATAACTTTAAACTGTTGCAGAAAGAACTACAATGTGAGGCTTCAAAAGGTGAGGATAAAATACTAACATATGGGGAACAAACCATAAAAGAGTTAAACAAGGCCTTGCCAATCGAAGTATTTCCTTTCATTACGAAGTCAGTACTTAAAAAAAGAATCATTTGGAAATCTACAGAAAAACCTTCAGTTTGAGAAAGCCAGCACTTCAGGCTGTTAGTGGATAATAGATCTGTGATATGAAGCCCTCTAAGGGCCCTGCATACGATAAAGCTAATTTAACTCCATGACATCAGCCAGTAAAGAACTTTCAGGGCCAATTACTTGATTGTTTCTGACAACTGTTTACCAATATGCTCTGGTTATTTGTGGAGTGCGCTTCTTTAAACACACCAAAAAAATGTCTCAAACAGGTCACAGACCTTTTGGATCATCCACAACTTTCAATTGACGCAATTAGACAACAATGCAGGAAGGAAAATCTGTGCACATTCTCAAATCACCATTGGAAACTGGGTCAAGTATTGTAGTGGCTCACATATCAGCTACTTTGATTGTATAAATGGTTTAGTAATCTGAGAGCGGTTTCTGGTCAAGCCACGATTTGTTTTGGAATAATGTCTTGGACATGCCTATTATATGAATGTCAGTGGGGTTGAAGCATCCAATTGTGCATCAGTAGCATGACCTGAACCATCCATCTTACCTTTGCCTGAAATAGGAATCATGAGCTTTATTTTGTTTGGACATTTCGTCTAAGCACAACATCAACTTTTTCAGGACAGCACGATGTTGCATGTAAAGGCGGACCTGGTCATGAAATCAATATGAACTCATTCAGGGCCGTTCACTGACCCCTCGTCAGCACCGATCCCGTATCTCTTTCATTATCATGTCTGGCTGTGGCATGTCAACCTTTCTTAAGCCTCCAGTAGACGATTGATAATGGATGAAGCCACGGACTGACTGTGCCGCCACTGCCACAACGCAATTTAATCTTCCACTGCGACTGCCTGACGCAAAAAGGGTTTAGTGTTTGTCGAATCTGGTCAAAGAAATCTTCACTGTACAATTGGAATGGGACTTGCATTATGAGCGTAAAAAGAAATACTGAAGAAAAGGCTGATATTAATGTGCATAATTTTTTAGCATCACTAATCTGAATGGCAAAAATAATGACTGTTTTCAAAAGATCAACACTCTCCTCTGCTATTAGTTACATAAAGAGATTCATTTCCCAAACTCATCATCTATAAAAGAAAAAAAACATGTTATATAAATGCATTACTCATAATAAAAGCCACTGCGTGACTATAGAAGATTTAGAACATCATATTGCCATAAAGTCAAATTACATGGAAAAAGCAACGTGTACATATACGACACAAATTTAGAACACGGTAAATAACAACAGAATTTGCATTTTGGCATGAAATCTAAAGTAAATTCAATAGAAAACTTCTTTGAAAATGTAACTCAAGTATATGGCTGAAACTAATAAACTGGAACACTGAAAAAATGGAATTCTTAATGAGCAGGTTTGTCTTGTTTTCCATTAAAAAATATCTAAAAATTCTTCAAATTAATTCACTTGAGAAATATTGTTGATATTGTTCACTTAAACCATTCAAAATATTTTTTGTGTATTAAAATAAAGCTGAAATAAAACACAAATTTTAAGCTTAAAGGAGAACTCCGGCGCAAAATGAAAATTTGGTCTAATAAAACATTGGTACTTAGTCAACAGTTCTCTGAGATTTGTTTTCATGATAATCGAATGTAAAGAGTTTTATCTCTAAAAACTGTTTAGTGTATAACGCTAGTAATGGGGGCATTAACTAAGTAAAAAGAAATCGCTAGTTTATACCACTAACAAGGTTAAAAATAGCCCCACACTAACACAGTAACATAATGAGGGTCCCTGCATGCAAAACGAAGCATTGAGAACTTTGTAAGTGTACAGACTGTTTAAAGAAACTTTGAAATTTGAGTTAAAAGTGCGAAAACGACAACTGAAATAAATTAAAACTAGACGTTAAAAACCAAAAGTAATTAGTTACAATATTACTAAAAAAACTAAAATGAAAACTGAAAATGGAACAGTAGAGAAAAGAATCTCTGATGACCGAGGCACTCCTTCATTAAAATGTCTTTATTATACAAATGACATGTCCTAAACGGACAAATTTAAAAAGCCCACGCGTGGTCATCAGAGATTCTTTTCTCTACTGTTTCCTTGATGTCCTACCTTGGACCGAAGAGCACCCAGGTTGAACTTTTTTAAAAGGAATTGAGCACGCCACTCATCTTGAATGAAAACTGAAAATATTTTAAAATCAGTGATGCGCGGGTTGATCCGAAATGAGCGAGTGCCTGCGGTCACCCGCGGTTACCCGCAGTTACGGGTCATCCAAAAATGTTTTTAATGATATTCGGGTCGCGGTCGGTCGGGTCGTTTGAAAAAAAGATGCCAATTAAACATTTGTATATATAGTACTAGACACAGTTTTTGATAAAAAATATACAGCCCTACACATTATTGGCTGAATAACTGGCACGAAGATAACACACGAGCTCAGTCTAAACAGTTCTCGGTTCTATACTAGTGATTCGAGAACCGCTGTGCCTGTGCGTTCGGTATACGCAGTATCAGCTGCTCGTGCTGATCACTTCTCTCAACAGTGGCAGCAACATGTCTCGGTTCTTTCGATTCGGAGGCGACTGTCAGGCATGTCTGAAAGTGAGTAACTTTAGTAACTTGTGGATCAGCACTGACGCAAGACGCCAGAACGATTCAGTTCGAGTGTACTGGTTCGACCGGTTCACTAAAAAGAACCGGTTCAAAAGAACGATTCGTTCACGAACCGGCCGTGTCTACGATGATCACTACAGTCTGCAGAGAGATGGAGGCGGCAAGAGAAAAGGTGAAGACTGGGGAGTGGAAGCTCCGCAAACACACAAATAGAAAGAGTAAAAGTGTGGGAGACATTTGCTGAAATAATGAAAGATGATGACCAAAGTGCTGGCTTTGCCTTTGTTATGTGTAGGCCTACGTCTTCTTGCGATGCTGTGTTGTTACACGTCTATATGGCCCAATAACGCTCCGATGAGCATTTACTACTTTAAAAAAATGCGGTCAGGAAGCGGGTCGAGTACAATGTTTTTTTTTTTTGCGGTCCGAGTTGCGGGCGGGTAGTTGAAAACGTCGGTCGGTTGCGGGTTGTTTATACATTGACCCGCGCATCACTGTTTAAAATAAAAGGAAATTCTAAATATTAATAAATCCTATATAAATAATACTAAAATATCAATGAGATGCAATTTTCCTGAAGACATAAAGCGTTTCATAGACTGCATCTTGAATCTAATAGTATTGTCTTATTGCACTGGCAAGTTTTTCAACTTGTTTATATGCAAAACAAGTGAAAATATCTGCAAGTGCAGTATTAAACATACACTCTCTGAAAACAAGTCTTGACACCTTATGCATCTCATTACGCTAGGCTTCGTTTCCAGTTTGAAAAAAAATCGATCAAATCTTATTAAAAAGCTATTTTTGCAATGCAAGAGATATTTTTAAAATATAGTCAGTCAAAAAAAAAAAAAAAAACCACACACAGTTTGGTTTAGAGATAAACAGAGGCTGGTTGCTCTGGCCAGGCAGTACTACATTTAAACAAGGAGTTCTGGCCATCGAACCGCCTCTTGATGGAGAATTTAATGGACTGTCACCATCAATAGCAGCTCTGCTCCAGTGCATCACCGGACACGGTTTTACAAGAGCCCAGAGTGGCTAATGAATTGGACAGGGTAAACAGCCCATATGGAGAGAAGAATTGAAGAGGGCACTCCTGTGAGATAAAATTGACCATCGAGTTGAATTAGTCATCCTGTGCGGACTCCAAAACAGTTGTCATTAAGTTATAAATGTTGTCGTTCACGGTTAAGCCGCGGGGCCTCTGAGGTCCGAATTTAACCCGGGTGAAAGTCCCATCTGAACGTGTATTTGGTTCCAACGAGCAGGCTCAAGTGACGGATCGATACCCCAAACAAACAGATAATCTCTGGCCACTTCAGAGATGACGAGCCAAGAGCTGAAATTCCATCCAGCGATGAGGCCCTCCTTCCTTCAGAGAGGACTGTAAAGTCCTTACAGTCAACAGTCACAAAAAAAAAATAGAGGATTAGGAGATGCTGCAAAGACTGACACCTCCAGAGCTGCTGATGGAGCATGTGGGTTTGGGCTTCGGAGATTAAGCCGAATCAGATTGTCGGTATTCATTTTGGACGGTGAGTGTGCGGGCAAGCCTTTTGTTTCAGCAGCCCGATTCAAACCGACAAGCTGCGGTTTAAAATCCACACACAAAACGCCATCTGGATCATCATGGAGGAATCAGAAAAACTAGTTTTTTCCAACAAACATTTCCACAAATGTGGTCTGTTGTGTTTTAAATGAAGATGCTGTGCAAGGCATCTTTTTAAAACTGTATTAAAATTTTTTAATTTACATTTACATTTAGCTGACGCTTTTATCCAAAGCGACTTACAATTGCTATATATGTCAGAAGATTAACTAGGGGTTAAGTGTCTTGCTCAGGGACACATTGGTGTCTCACAGTGGATTTGAACCTGGGTCTCTCACACCAAAGGCATGTGTCTTATCCACTGCGCCATCACCACCCCTATATTTATATATGAGAATAATTGGTAACACTAAGGGTTCCATAGTTTTAACCAGTGTTGGGTAAGTTACTCTAAAAAAGTAATTAATTACTAGTTACTAATTACCTCTTCAACAGTGTAATTAGATTACTGTACTAATTACTCTCTCCAAAAAGTATTTAATTACTTTTAATTACTAATTACTTTCAAAATCCCATATCATTCTCAACCAGCTGAATAATACAAGGATAGACATGAATCTGTTTTAATTCTTTCAAATAAATACTATAAAATTACAATTATTCTTAAACTTCAAAGGTGGAGAAGGTTACATTATAAAAACATACTTTTTAACATCAGACAATACATTTTGATGTTAAACCCACTATTGTTTTCTGTCTGATCTCATGACATTTCACACTTTTTTTCATACATATTTTACAATATTCATACGAATTTGTACAGGTCGTACAATTTAGACACCTCATAAAATGCATACGAATCGCTGTAAGATCGGATTGATCTATACAAGTATTTACCTCAATTACATCAGAAGTAACTGTAATTAAACGATAAATGAAGAGTAATCCCTTACTTTACATTTTCAAGGGAAAAGTAATTAAATTACAGTAACTAAGTACTTAGTACTTAGTTACACCCAACACTGGTTTTAACAAGCCACTAACGCAACTCAACTAGGCCTCATTCCTTTTTTTGCATATGTCTTGGGTGTTCGTTACCTGGAGAAAAACTATATACAACAAAATCTGACATTTTGAAACAATTTCTTTGGCGCAGTAAAACTGCAAGAGTAATTTACAATGCTAGAATGCGGCTCAACCAATCAGAATCAAGAACCGTCTGGGACAATCCGTTTTATAAATGAAATTTAGCGCAGAACAATAATGATGTCATGAACAATTCAGCCTGCCTAAAAGCAATTCCATTTCCTGAAAAATCTTTTACATTTGGTAACATGTAACAGTATATAACCAAATCTACCAAATGTGGAATTAAATATTTCTTGTTCTTTGTGTTTTAGTTAGTTTACTTTTTTACAAGTAAACCACTCTGCATTCTTGGCCAATCAGCTTGCTTAGGCTATACCCTACGTATATTTTGAGTCATACACATAACTGGTTTTTGTTTAATCAGGCATTGGAAATAGTTGTTCACTGGGGGTTCTAGATGGACTCAACAGGCAGAAAAATTGTTAATGTCAATTAATACCAAATTGGACAATGACAGGGATGAGAGGAGCGACTGTGAAGATTTGGGATACAGGAGACTAATTTTTTCATGCATCCACCGAATTAAGATTTTATGAATCTTCTCAATGAATATTTACATATTGGAAGGGAGTATAAATTGTCATGAAAATGAAAAAAACAAAAAACAAAAAAAAAAACCTATACAGTTTATGAGATTTACTTTTATGGTTGGAAGTCAAGTAGGAAAATCCCACAAATTACTTTAAATGAAAATTAGCATAAGATAGGATGCTTTTACTTTGGTGTTTTGGCTATTGGTTTGTATGCACAATAAAGGGTTTCAGTCATTTTCACTAACTGTGACTATAAAGAATGTCTTCATATCAAAGCTCAAATAAAAAGCTCCCCGCTATCTCTTCTGGACTGACGTATAGGATCAGTTGGCACAAAAATGGAGCCGTTTCAAGACCGATTTCTCGATTTAGACTCAGATAAACGGTTCTTAGGAACAGATTTCGACCTACAGCACCTTGATTCATCCAGCCTCAATTAAGAGGATTGTCCTATCACTCTGCTGCAATACCACGGCATGTGTCCCACCCGGCAGACATTCTTACACACTGACGTTCAGATGAGAAGAGTCCATGCATCCTTTTCCAGTGTTTTACACCACACCTGCAAAGGCACAAAGACAAGGCAACAACCAACAAAATCACTTGGTAGAGCAATACCTGCATTTTTTTTTGGTATTGTGACAAACTTAAAGGTGCAGTAAGTGATTTCTGAGAAACACTATTGATTTTCAAGTGGTGCTCATTGCAGAGCCAAATGAGAACACCAGCTTCAGACAAACAACGACAAGCTGTCCCTTTACTATAGCTAACATTACAACAACAGCATATCTTGGTTCTGTGAAAAAAAGCAAAACCCAGACTGTTCTCATGAAATGGCGTATGTATGACATGCCAATTCGTATTTTCATTTTTGGCGTGCTATTAATGCCGTTGACTTTACGTTACATCACTGTATATATAAATACATGACTCAGAAATCGCTTATTCTACCTTTCTCAATCTCAAAACATGTGAGAACCAATGGGCTAATCTAATGCATGGCTTCAGAAAACTTGAAATTTAGCGTACAACTCTTTGTCAATTCTTCTAGGGTGCCTTTTGTCATGTTGGGAGCTTGGCAGACTCTGCCCTCCTGTCTAAGATCTCCTTTTGTGTTGCACAGGATAAAAAGTAGGATTTAAAAAGCAGATTTAAAACAACTTGATTTTTTTAGATGAACTATTCCTTCAACTTCCTGTTCTCCAAGACATCACATGAGGATTTTTTCAGTACCCACAGTCTCATTAAAAAATGATGCTGACGTAATTATGACCCTCAAGCAAACATGTTTACAACGACCCAGAGAGGGAAATGAACTACAGTAGATAATGAACGTCTGGATGGGAGCTGATCTCAGATCATCCGGGAAAAGAGTAACAAGCGTCGTGCCGTTTAATACTTTAATGGGAGCGCAGAGATGAGAGCTCCCATACAGATGTCCCATGTTTCTTTGTTAAGCTGAGAGAAGGAGCTATTTATAGACAGCAGCAAAAAGAAATCAAGAAACTAGTAAATTTTTAACTAGTGACTCAAGACTCCAGGCCTCTCTCACCTTTCCTTCCCTCTGCTCTTCCTCTCTCATCTCTGTTATGTCTGTCCAAAGGAGACTAGACACACTTTGAATCAGACAACGTTTTAAAATAGCATCAAGGTTACATCACATCCACAATGGTGACATCACTTCCTGAAGTGTTCAAAACATGCAAATTAGTTTAAACGGTTAGCTCACATTTCAGAGATCCGTCATTATTTACTCACCTTCATATCATGTGTGTTGTTATTTTTTTTCACTCGAACACAAACGATTTGGGCTGCTGTATAGAAAAGATAATTGTTAGATAACATTTTACATACATATATTTGCACAGAAAACATTAACATGCCTGTTTGGAATGACATGACTGAACTGTGTCTTTAAGGAAATCAAGCCCTGTACATGATCAGTATTAGGTGAAGGATATTAAGTCACAACTTACATTACAGTCTTCATGTTACAGTGTATTTACATAAGCAGATACTCAATAATACTAATTAACTACAAGTCCTTACTTAATGTGAGGCTAATCACACTTCCAGTGAATATTCCAGTCAGTTTATATACCTTAAAGTCTTGGCTACACATGTGCTAATTAATTGTCCTGGAAAAAAAGATACAGAGTTCATTAAACACACATTGACATCCAGTGACAACACGCCCCTATTGCATGAATAAAGTGATTTCAAATATATTGATTTATTCACACAATAAATGCAATGGCAAGCCAGGAAGTCCAAAATCATACCAAAAAGTATAACATTATGAGGTCATAAACACGTACAAATGTTCAATCAAGTGGCATTTTCTCACATACGGATGTCCTGGTGTGACACGTTCTCCACCAACAGCTTGTGACAGATCTGTCCACACATTTCAGCATAATGCACGCACCAGCACATCTTAGCTGGCACAACACGGATTCTTAGATTTTGCGCATTCGGTGTGAAAGTCGTTCCACTCTGATGTCACGTTTAACATTTCTCATCCGCTGACAAGAAATAATTGAGTTATATTTCGTTGTGATAGGCTGAGGACAAGTGAATGATTGCCTCCATTTTTCTTTATCAGTCCATTGTCTGTTTGTGTTGTATAACACATCTGCTCATGGCCAACAAGTGCTGAAGGCATCAGACAAAACCTTTGACCAGCTCCTTAAAGGGATAGTTCACTTTGAAATTAATTTTTGGTATGTTTTAGCTTACCTCAAGGGCATCCAAGATGCAGGTGTCTTTGTTTCAACAGTATTTTCAATTTTGATATTTTTAGGTCAAACCGTTCTTGTCTGTCAGTCATATAATGGAGGTCCTCCTCAAAGAGCATGCACAGAGAAGTCCAGATTAAACATGATTTAATGACTCGTAAACGTAAGTACACATTGATGGCCTAAGACACGAAACGAGCGGTTTGTGTGAGAAAACGAACAGTATTTATATAGTTTTTACCTCTTGTAATCACAGCCACATCCAAGTGATCTGAGGCCGCGGGCGCTTCGTTCTGGAAAACGCCGGAAGTGATCTCTCGCGCAGTTGCGAAAACAAATTCAACGTCGTTTGTTGATGTATCAAAATCGTCTTCCATTGCGATTTCCTGTATATCTAAATATGTTTAGATCTTCACAGTGAAAGGTAGCGCTTCCGAATTCTCTGCGTAAACAATGAATGACGTACTCGCGCGAGAGATCACTTCCGGCGCTTTCGCAGACCAAAGCGCCCGCGCCCTTAGATCACTTGGACGTGGCTGTGGTTAAAAGAGGTAAAAACCAACCATTTTTCCCGTCATTAAACAAGCAAAAGGGGATTTAGACACACCCTAAGTGCACTTGCGCTGTGTGCTTTAGACCATGAGCTTGGATTGTTAAAATAGGGCCCCCTATAAGCAAAGCAAATGAAAAGGACTAGACAGAATGATAACAAATAAATAAATACCTCATGGACAGATGATGATAGAATAAAAATAGTATTTATTTATTGAAATTGACAAAAACACAAAAACTTTGAGAATTTTTGTGTGTACAATCTACAAATCGGCCACGATGCAGAAAAAAAGTGCTCAGCATTGAAGGGGTGACACTGTAAAACATCAAGAGTGCAAAACAGACATACCCACCCCTACGCACACACATACACACACACTTTTATACACAAAAACACCAATAAATTGTGATTAAAGAAATCTGTTTTGAATATTTAAAAATCACAGCTTCTTCAGAAAATTACGAAACTTGGTGACTTTTATGGCATTGGGTATGTGAACACACAAAAAAATTGAGGTCATGATTCGAGCAATTTAAGTGGTCGTAAAAAAATGAGTCACACTTTTGCTCTTCTGTCAAAAATGACAACCCATAGGAAATGAATGGGAAATTGATACAAAAAAAAATTCGCTGAATTTCTGTATGTACAATCTACAAATCGGCCACAATTCTAAAAAAAAAAGTACACCGCAAGAAAGGGGTGACACTCTACAACATCTAGAGTGCAAAACAGACACACCCACCAACACACACACACACACACACACATACAAACACACTTTTATACACATACACACCAATAAATTTTGATTACAAAAAGTATGTTTTGAATTTTTAAAAATCACAGCTTCATCGCGATGTTACGAAACTTGGTGACTTTTATGGCATTATGTATGTGAACACACAAAAAAATTGAGGTCATGATCTGAGCATGCTAAGTGGTCTTAAAAAAAAATAGTCACACTTGTGGTCTTTGATCAAAAATGACCCCATAGGAAATGAATGGGAAATTGTAAAAATAAAGAAAAAAAAAAATGTGAATATTTGTTTGTCATTTTTTTTATAAGAAATAGTTTTTGAGATTGTTTCAACTATATATACACAAATCCACCAACAACAATAACAAAAATGTGTTCATAAACAGCTGGGGAATTCACATGCCTCTCAATAGAGAGCTGTACATGCCATCAAGTGGTTACACCATGATTCTACGCTTTTTCTCTATACTGTAACCAGATGGTGCTAATTTTCTTCAAAAAATATTTTTTTTCTGAAGGCCTGGACTCTATATTAAACTAAAATACAACATTAATATTTTTTTGAAGAAAATAATATATATATAGAAAATAATATATATTTTTCTGTGGCAAAAATAAACCATAAATATTGCATAAATATTAATAAATTCATTTAAATTGTCTCAAAATACTAAATTAAAAAGAATAAATATTATAGAACAAAAATAAATTGCATTGGTTTTACTGGGATGGAGAAAGTTTCATTTTTAGGTGTCCGGTCACTTTTGACCGGGAAGATGTGTGACTCCGAAACGAAGAGCACCTGAGGGTTAATCCGATGACAATGTTTTAGTCTAATAGTATAAATTTAGTCTAATAGTATAAATTTACAATTTAGCCTAATAGTATAAATTTATTGCACACAATAAAAGCAGTAAAGTAAGACCCATTGTAATAGACTGAATTGAAAAAAAGGAACAAAAATGCATTTTCTGTGACTATATTCACAATATAGCACCGACAAAACGTTTTTTTGACCAATCAGCATTTCTCTTTTATTTTGAGACAATGTGTACTCTGTCAAAGCGGTAATCAATGTAGCTAATATGCTGAAATCTAAAAATAATCTTTCGGCCATGAAATATTAACCCTCGAGTGGCCACACAGGCAGTGGAAAAGCACAGCATGTGTGAGGGCGAGACAGTCGGGGACATTTGAGCTTATGCAGCACAATCCATCCCCTCATGAAAGAAGCACATCACTCATACACGACGCGAGGGGAATCGCATTCGCTGCAGGCCATTTTTTTCATTCTCTGAGTTTCCTTTATGGAAACTCTCTCCAAATGCCCAGAACTACAGTACAGTTCTCTGATGCTGTTTATCATCAAATATGGATGAAAAGACTTCTCTGAAGCTCATGTTGGTCAGACAGTCGCTCCATATGCCAGTCTGCTCTTTTTAAGGCAGGTACACGGTCAGAGGTTATTTTAAAAGGCCTATATCATGTATATCAACATTTACAAGATACAAAAACTACCCTGGAAACCGAGAGTTTGAACTTAGTTCCTTCATCAACATAAGCCATAAATATAGAGAAAGAAAACACAGCCTGATTAATTTTAAAGATAAAGGTTCATTGAGCAAATTTTCACGTTTAAAACACCCGTTTTTCTAACCCATACATGCTTAAACGATTGCATGATGGGCTGAATGAGCCCTTCTCTGATCACTGTGATCGCCTCTATAATCCTGTACAGTAAAATAAATAAGAAGGATTCGGGATGTGAGGATGTGTATTCACCGGCATTCTCCGTATCAGAGAAAACAACTCGAGCGACACAACTTTAGTCAACTTTCGACAAAAGTAGAAGATGGATTCAAAGAGACTGGCTTGTAGTTCATTCCAAACCCCAACGCAAACTCCACGTAAGACAAATAAAAATAAAATAAATAAAACTTTTGACTAGTGCCAGGCGTCGGAATAAGATGAGAGTCAACATCGGGAAGGCTTTCAACAAATGGAGAGATCTCCGTTCGGCTCTAGGGCTCAAACGAGATCCTATACAAAGTAATATTTTATATTGTTCATGTTTCCATAATAATCCAATCATAAGTGGATACAGTAAACACATAAAACACTTCAACATGGAGATAGATGGAAACAAAAAGCGAAGTTTTCTACCACCCCCGTTTTCCCCTCACACAAACACATAAGTGTGTAATTTACTCAAATGCCTTTCCTTTCATATATATATAAGCGTGCACTACTCTGGTTGAAGTTTCTCTTGTCACCAGAGGGGGCGTAGTTCTGCAAAAACTCAGAGACTTGCACAATGCACCTTTAATATGAAATCAAAATTGACAATATTTAATTTTTTATTCTTCTTGTTCCTAATAAAGAAAAAATATATATAATGTATATAAATAATGCATTTATGAGTAGATGGATGGATGGATGGATAAAATAAAATGCTACAAATAAAATAAAATGCTACAAATGTGTAAAACATTCTTGGCAAGAGTATAAAGAGAATATCATATAAAATATTATCAAGAATTACTCACATGCTTTCAATAACTGAAGCAACAGAGAAGGACTGGCCTGAAATGAGAAATGAGATGTAGTTAGTTGATCGTGAATTGAAGGCCGCGATCTAAATCTCTGTGTCTGCAGCAGTGTAATTATGAAAGTTTAACACCAGGCACCTCATCATGCCGCCTTTAATTAAAAACAGATTTCAAAGGTTGTTGGAGTGTCAGTTCAATTAGCCTTAACATCTGAATTTGTCGATTTCTTTCACCAGATGAACTGAAACTTGAGTTCACCTTAAGACACTTTTATTCCCAGTGGTGAAAAAAAGGAAAGAAAGAAGAAAGAAAAAACACATACAAAAAAAGAACGTGAGAGCTTATCTTTATAAAAGTTCGTTTTTCATTAACAGAACACACTCATTACGCTTGCTTCATATTCACAACTATGTCTCTTAGGCAAAGTAATTTAATGAGTCCAAAAAGTGTCTTTTGAACATTGGGGAAAATAGGTATGTCCTATAACAGCGTGAAAAATCCAGCAAAACCAGTATGCTGGACGGATACTCTACAAAAATACGGATACGGATACAAAAACGGCACAAACTAGTGCACTTATAAAAATATATTTTTCAAACAATGCTAATGAATGGAGGTGCTTAATCTGAGCTGGTGCAAATCGTCAGAACACCGAAATAACAGGTCCACAGCGTTTCACAACTCATTTAACTAGCCCCTCATTTTCAATATTTCATGCACCTCACCTCATGTTAATCTTTAATGGTCTGTCCTACTTCAGTCAGAGCACATTTTTTTCTTTGTGTATCTGTCAAGGATATCAAAGCGTCCCAGTGCAGGGTCACAATCCAGGGTCATATCATAAGGGTTTTAAATACATCAGAGCGATTCAACACCTTTCCAGAGGACGAAGGAAATGAGATCTGTTTGCTTTCTAACTATGGAAATGTGCTGGCAAAATATTTTGGGAACACTGAAGAACAGTACAAGTCTTTCTGGACCTATTGAATGCTCTGATCAATATCCTCAAACGCAAATATAGAAACAAAAACTTGACAGCTTCATTTCAAATTTGTCCTTTTCAGTTTGAAAGCTTGAAACAGCTTAACTCTGGGTTTACATTAACCCAGGCTTAAAAACATAAATTTTCAAGCCAGGTTTAAGCAATGCTTTTCACTTTTGAAAGGCCACTAACAGTGCATACCCAGGGTAATGAAGCATGCTAAATGTATACCATGTGGTGCCATCTCAAAATGAACCTTTACCTCATGAACTTTACCTTGACCGTTTCAAGCTGGTGGAAAGACCTGTCTAACGTAACCCGAGCACCTGAGTCTTTAGCCATTTTCAAGAAACTGCTGATAACGTACAGTATCTTTTCCATCAACACTTGAGCCTACATCTTTTTATAAAAAAAATATAAAAACTCAAAATTCTTTTGAATATTATCTGGTAAGATAAGGAACACTTTTTAGGAAAGTAAACAGAGGCAATTGTGAAACAAAGCACATTTTTACTTAAAGTAGTGAGTAATCAGTGTTTTGGTGACTGTTGGAAAAACACTTACCAAAGGCATCGTGGGAGCATCATTTCAGTATGGATGTTTTCTCCAACACCCTTAGGAGTAATTCTCCAACCCTTTCCATCAACTGCATTCAATTTCTACAACTCTGACGTCAATACAAGGGTTCATGGCTAAATTACTGCAGCAAAAGACACAAAGGCAGACAGCAGAGTTACAACAGTGAATTTGATATTTCTAAGGCTTCAGAATTAGGGCCAGACGACCCTACTGTGTATACTCAACAATAACCAGAGGCAAAGACAATTATGTGAAAGGAGTGCCAGTCACCTGTAGTGATAAACCAGTCAAAAATGAAGAAATACAAGAAGTTGGACCTCACAGGAGAGCTTTAACCATGATGTAGTGTAATGTCCTGAGGTGTAGCGTAGGCATATAGACTACGAATCGATGCTTTAATCATTTCACTTAAGATGCTGAAGAGCCCCTTGGCTACATTAAATCAGCAACTTGTAAAATAATGAGCGGCCATGCTGAAATGATTCAATCCTGCTGATTTTATTCTACAATTTTTCTGTCCTGAATGATTCCCTTCTTTATTAGGTATTGATTGGAGTCAGTCCACTAATGCTCAGTTTAGTACCTGTGATTGTCAAACAGTGACCTGGAAGACTTCCATTGGTTTTAGTGGCATTAAATAAAAAAGCACTTCATAATTGAGTTCAAGATTACTGTTTTTGGCAGAGGGAGCGGTATACCTCATTTATATTGATTTCGTAAGGGATAATCCAAGGCTAGATGTGCATCAGTTGACTTTAACGCACAACATGGATGCAAAACAACCGCCTGATGTGAGGTGGTTTATTTAAAATTAACCAATTTCACCACAGATTCACTGAAGCTGCTGCGCAAATTATATATATAGCGGTATACCTTTTGTTTTGTAGCCACATGCAAAAATATATATTAATATGTTTTAAGCATGGTCTCTTTAATTGGTGGTTAGTCTAAATTGATCTGTTCAAATGTAGTTTATTGCGGTCTTTGAGATGAACATGTTTTTGCACCAGAAAAATGCTGGTCTGACTGATATTTTAAATTACCTATTTTCAACAATAACCAAAATAACGGTAACACTTTACTTGAAAGGGTGGTACTGCAAATATGACATTGTTTGAGATGTATTGGTTTATGTCAAGGTGTCATAACAAAGACATCATAACCTGTCACATTTTATAAGATCAAAATCGTAGTTAGGTTCAAAAGTTTGTTTTTTTTTTACTCTAGAAACAAGCTTCATAAAATACCGTTTCATGACTGTTAATAAATATTTATGACCATTAAATTCTCAATTCACTCACCATTGGCAGATATCGCAATGGTGTGACCCCCACCTCCATAACTGTGAGAATATCATAAACTGAAATCAAATTTTAAAACCATTTAAATCTTCTCAAATTGTCTATTTAATGGGGGACATTGTTCATTATAAGCATGAAACCCAATGTAGAGCAGTGGAGCCCTTCAGCATATAGTGTTGATTAGAGATCACACTCACTGAACAGTAACAAACACCAATATGACTGAAGTATTTGAACGGATCCAATTAAACGCTGCTCAATGATTCATGTCAGTTGTTTGCACAGTTCTCACAGGCATCATTTATAGTGCGGTAAACACTGCTTGTGCTCAGAGGAGAGATTATCTAATGTATTAGACAAACACTCCCGAGTAAAATGGGGGTGGGCTTGTGTGTTTAGTCCACTGACCTGGGGAGGAACCAGCCTTTATTATTCCAAACTTGCACGACTCTTTTTCTTTTCATTTTAAATGCCCTTTTTTCATTGTCCATTCAAGGAGTTAATGGGGTCCAATGTTGTTTTGGACCCTGATGATGGTTAAAGGAGTAGTTCACTTTTAAAAAAAACTTTTGCCGATAATTTACTCACCCCCATGTCATCCAAGACGTCCATGTCATTCTTTCTTCAGTCGAAAAGAAATCAAGGTTTTTGATGAAAACTTTACAGGATTTTTCTCCATATATTGGACTTCAATGGGAACCAAACGGTTCAAGGTCCAAAAGACAGTTTCAGTACAAACTGTTCAAAGGGCTTTAAACGATTCCAGACGATGAATAAGGGTCTTATCAAGTGAAACAATCGCTCATTGAAAAAATAACAAAGTTTAAGTTTTAGAAGCTCAAATGGTCGCCTTGCTCTGTTCTGTGATGCGCGTTTGTGACTCTCCTCTTCGAACTCGTTTATAAAATTTAAACTTTTGTTATTTATTTATTAAATGAGCGATCGTTTCGCTTGATAAGACCCTTATTCATCGTCTGGAATTGTTTAAAGCCCTTTGAACAGTTTGGAGTTTGCAAAGAAACGGTCCTTTGGACCCTTGAACCGTTTGGTTCCCATTGAAGTCCATTATATGGAGAAAAATCCTGGAATGTTTTCATCAAAAACTTAATTTCTTTTCAACTGAAGAAAGAAAGACATGGATATCTTGGATGACACGGGGGTAAGTAAATTATCACCAAGTTTTTTTAAAAGTGAAATACTCCTTTAATGCATGACTTCTTAAATATATATTTCTTTTGTGTTCCACCGAAGAAAGAAAGTCATACAGGTTTGGAACAAAATTAGTAAATGATGAAAGAATTTTAAACTATTATAACTAAATATAATGCACTTTTTTCATAAGTTAAACATCAAGAAAGAAAAAAAACCTTTGTGATGTACGATTTGTGGTTCCTCTAGCTCAACTGGTACAGCATGACACAAGCAATGCCAAGGTCATTGATTTGACTCCCAGGGAACACCTGTGTCAATAAAAAAAAAAAAAGAATTATACAATTAAAAGCATCTGCAAATGAATAAAATGTCTATTTTGAACCAACCGCAAGAAGTTTGACACTCAGACACGTTTTTATTTTTCTCCAGCCATTCTTTATTATCACTGCAAGTTATTGAAGTCTGAAGATGACAATGAAATGCATATAAATAAATATTACCCATAGAGACGTAGTGGGAGAATGGACATCAATAATAGAATCTGCTTGCATTTAATTAGTGATGATTAACCGATGATCTTAATTAAAGAAGAGCATGTTTAGTATTAGATAAAAGTTTAAAAAAGGCAAAAACTGCAACAACTCGGAGCTTTAAAGGCAAACATCCTTCATTCTTTTGCGCACAATGGTCCAAGTGAATTTTGGTATGTGTTTCCTCAACAGCAGTAATTAGAATATCGTTTTTCTACTTCTGCATGGTAAAATGGATGCAATATGGAAAAGCATTCCATCAGGATTACCTTTAGAAGTCAGAGAGAGGGATTTAACAGGCATTTAACACACCATGCACAAACGCCACTCATGTGCCAAGAACATGGAAACGAACCGTTGTCGCGATAAAGCTTAAAGCAATGCAAAGGCTTGAAATAGAATGGTAATCTTCACATCTCATAAAACATCATTTTGCCAGGTAAATACATACGTATATCTCGAAATTAATACAGAACCGCTGATGAATAAGGTAGATGCAGAATCCATAATCTCACGTGACTAAAACATTCAATCTACTGAACGAACTAATAGTTGTTTGGTCAATATTCATTCTATCTAAAATGATGCATTGACCTTGGGTAGAGAAGATGCCATATTTAATTTGACAAGAATGAAAATCAGGCTGATATTTGATCAACTCAATAATGAGTTTTCACTTTTTTGTTACATTAATTATGGCATATCCTTATAAGAGCTGTAGTAAGCTGGTTACGTTTGGAAAAATCAGTGCAAGCAGTCACACAGTAAAAATATGAAGTGAGCCTGAGGACTGACAGCAAAATATTCTATGACCTCACAATTAAATAAGCTCGACACTCTCCAAATAAAACACTTCTGTGTGTGTCAGAATTTAAAATGTTCACGAAAAGTGGAATGCATAAAAGCGAAATCATGGGGCATCGACACACACGGGAGGAACTGTTGTTACACTAAAACAGGCGGCAAGCTTCTCATGGGAGTCAAGTGCGCACTATGAGAAATTGGTCCGTTTCCCAACAGCACCGTCAGTTCTGAGACAGACAGAGAGGTGTCAAATTGAGTCGTTAAGCTGCGGAGAGATTGCTGCTTAACTAGAGTCGTCCAGGGAGCCGCTTTCCTTCACGGGAACGTTTTGAGAGCCCCAAAAAAAAGGCTCAGATAATTATCGCAGCAATTAAGCGCACGCTCTCCATCTCATTCTCGCAGGAAAACGTTCTGGATTTTTTGATATAGTGAACCTTTCAGAAAGGAGCAGCATACCGTAAGATGTAGATATGATGATATTTGGATTTTCTGGCACAAATAAATACAATTTAGACGAAAAAAATCCGTTCTACTCCCCATATACACACATTCACGCACAAAATAAGTGTCTTTAGAGAAATCAAATATACAAAACAGGCAATATAACAGTGATAACAGTTTGAGGACGCCAACATCGGACACGCGCTTTCCTGAACGGGGGAATTAGTGGTAGGTAGAGCGGTCCTGCTTGGACCACCCGAGGCCATGCCACTGTCCCGAGCACACGGTTCACGGATATCGAGGAGCCAGGGTTTGCTCGACGGTCACTTATCCACCAGTTCTTTTCGGTCACAGAGAAACAACATTTAAAGTGTTACGTTACATTCAGTAGTATGTAAATCACAGACAGACTTGATCTGTTTCACCCCTCTGTGCTCCTAGTACATCTGAGGAGATTGTTGGAGGACTTTGTAAGAGATGGATGTAGTTTCCTCCTGGTAGCCGTGAAGAGATGAGAGAAGGAGAAAGAGAAGGGTACTGAGTCATCGGATGGATCACGTTCAGTTTTAGCCCGTGGCTTTGGGGTTTTCCGCAGGGGAGGCGTCTTTACTCAAACGCACAAGCTCCTGAGACAAAACTTCCAGATCCTGCAAAACAAACAGAGTGTTTAAACGTGATTCTGATAAAGTCATTAAAAATGTACAGTAGTTGCTGTTATGCTGTTAACAGTGTTGTGCAAGTTACATCCAAACTGTAATACATTAGGTATTACTTGTTACTGTTATTTAAAAGTAATTCATTACCTTACAATATTACTGTCCCAGAATTGTAATGCGTTACATTACTCATGTATTACTTTTGAGTTACTTTCACCAAAATAACTAAGTAGAACTTAACGTTTGGGCTGTAACGATATGCAATATCAAACCGAAATCGCGATTCGCCACATCCACGAACCTACAGAATCGCGACACACCTCTTCCAACTCCAGCGTTATTCTCCTTACCGTCCAGATCCAATGCTGCCTTATCTTTAAATTAGGCTATTAGTATTATTTGAAGTTAACATTATAAAATACGTAGACCTACACCACAAAACTAGTTGAGGATAAATTATTTAAAATTGGGGAAGTCCAGCATTATGGACATGATGACATTTGCAGTCAAAACGTGTAATAAAAATTCTCAGAAAATACATGTATTGAAACGTATATAGGCTACTTCCTTAAAGGACTCCAGACATTAGACAAATATCAGTCTATGTTTTATTTTTAATATTAGGGAAAAGACACGCATTCATGCGTGACAAAAAAATAGGAGGTAAAATATATTTTTTGTAATTCTGTTAATTACACTGAGCAAATCGGATGAGGAAGGGTTGGCTCTCCAGTCTCCATAGAACTTAAAATATTCATTTTATTTTAGTTTTCGTGTTTGTGTTCGCATTTATGAGGAAAAAACAATGTTACAGACGCGACCGCTCTGAACTGGCACTAAAAGACTGCTTTAAAACTTTCACATAGTCTGTTGCCTTTAAGAAGTAAAAGCAGACAATACACTGTAACACAACTGTAATACAAGCCTCACGGAACATGTAACGAGTAAAATATTACTGAAAATTGATTAGTAATGCCTTACACTACTGCGTTACAGCAAAAAGTAATATGTTACTGTAATGTATTACTTTTGTAATGCGTTACTCCCAACACTGGCTGTTAATGCTTATTTGTGGTGGCGCCCTCCTGCTTTACACATTAGCTTGCACCCAACCCATAATATCCCTCGGAAAATGTGGATTTTAAAACGAAAAAAAGCCATGAAGGACCCATTAGGCACTGTCAGGCCTGAGTTCAGCTTCAATCTCACATGTTATTATACTATGATTCTCTCGCAAACACACACTCACGCAACAGCAGAGGCAGCGTTGCATGCACCGTGTGCTCACTCTAAAGCAAAAAAGCCATCAAATATTAAGTGGGCTGTTTGTTTCTGGCATGACGGCCCCAACTGCCAGTAAATATGCATGAGGTAGTTGCTCGCCGGATTAGAGAGCGATGTCGAAAGTCCACAAGCGTAGACAGCGGACATTTTAGTCTGTAGTTATGGCTTCTCCGTTGATGGCATATATGAAGTATATAACGGAAAAAATGCAATAATAAATGAACAGGTGGATTTGGGTAAATAATTGTGGTGAGAATGGTATATTACAAAATAAACTGAATATTTCCAAAAATATATATAAATATTAATATATTTTGTACTTTTTAATTTGGGCTGAGATGTGACGGGCATCATGTGGTTTAGCCTTTTGTGACTATCAGGGGACATATAAACTGAAAACACACTTTTTTGGACGTTTTGAAAGAGTGATGAGCACCATATATTTACATTTACATTTATTCATTTAGCTGACGCTTTTATCCAAAGCGACTTACAATTGCTATACAGTATATGTCAGGGGTCGCACGCCTCTGGAGCAACTAGGGGTTAAGTGTCTTGCTCAGGGACACATTGGTGTCTCACAGTGGATTCGAACCCGGTTCTCTCACACCAAAGGCATGCGTCTTATCCACTGCGCCATCACCACCCCATAGTGGTGAGAGAGAAAAACAGGAAGTGTGTGACCATGTCTTGAACTGCTGTAAATTGAGCTCATCAGCTTATAAGCAGCACCAGATTTTTCTCATCTCGTCTGCAGGAAAACTGAACGCTTAATCGGCTGTTAACGACCTTGATCTCATGGCACATGTTCACTATGGCAGCAGCCAGCAAGATCGTTTTCCAGTGTCACCGTTTTGAACACCATCTAGAACAACAAAACCCCATCTTACACACATAAGTGCATGCAATTCAAAGGATGAAGATAAAAGGATGAAGTTAAGGCTTTTACCACTACTAAATAATCACATTTAGTATTGATAATAAAGTGGCTTACCCATTTTAATATAACTATAGTACTAAACTGGTCCAGACTGGACCCTTCATTATGCATCTCAAGATGTTTGCAAATCGATTTAGAAAGTTTCCTACAAAGCAAACCTTCCTGTTTTAGTTATGGACAAGCTTTGCAGAGGGATCATCACTCAATCTTGGTCTTAGTTTGCATCGTTTGTCTCTGCCAAGGTTATGGCAGGGTGTTTTTGTAACCTACAACTCCCCCTGGGCACCAACACACACACAAGATGTACTCCGCCCAGATCCAGACTGTCTCCAGGTCTCACATCGGCTCAGTTAGGATTTTATTCACATTCACAAACCAAGCATCACATATTGGTGCATTCATAAAGAATGTAACAGATGTGAAGTTGCAGGTATGCATATAACGTCTCTGAAAGTGGCTCATCCAATCAAATTTATAATGTATTACTGTTGAGAGTCTTTTGTTTTTAAGACTTATATAACATGAAGCCACTGTTTTTACACTCATGCCAGAATTATTTATTTTACATGAACAGTCTTCTGTTTTGCATCCATCCAGTTCTATATAAATATTCAAATAAAATTAAGAACATTTCATCTTTGATGTATTCAAATCACTGGATTATACAAAAAAAAAAAAAATAGGCATTACCAAATGGTTATACAATCTAGACATTTTTGGGTTATTTTTAAAGCTAAAATAAGCATATTGTTCTATATACCACACATGTATGCATTTTAGGAAATTCTTTTATCCAATGCCATGCTGCAATAATGTATTAAAGCTACAGACACATTTGAACGTATTCAAGGTACAGATATATTTGAACTGCTTTTTATTTAAATAACCTATTCCTTTGATTGCGAAGTTGAATTTACAGCAGCTTTATTACTCCAGTCTTCAGTCACATCATCCCTCAGAAATCATTCTAATATGCTTGAAAACAGTTGTTCTGCTTAATATTTTTCAGTGATGAGGTACAGTGAAGACATTTATAATGTTACAAAAGATTTTCGATTTCATGTTTCGAGATTTTCGAGTTTCGATCAAAGAATCCTGAAAAAAAAAATCTATCAGTTTCCACAAAAATATTAAAGGCCATGGTGCAGGTTTTTTGTTTTTTGGCAATTTTCTAGTTGGTAATAAACATTTAAACAGTTATCCATTGTATCTGATGTTGTAGGGTACTCAAAACTTAAAATATAACACGGAAAAGTGGGTCGGGAAAAACTTCAAAAACTAGACTTTAACACCATTTTGGAGACATTTCTAACTTTATATACAGTACATATCTTGACTGCTTTATCTACCCATTAATCGACAGTGGTGTTTAACCTGCACCATGGCCTTTAAGCAGCACAACAGTTATCAAATTAATCAATTTGCCCTGAGGAAGGCCAAAGAGGCCGAAACATGTTGGCATATGTTTTTTAATAGATTTAAATAAATGCTTTTTAACCTTATATCCCGTTTGAGTGCCTCAGAGAAACTATTTGGATCCCCAAACTAAAGAGGACCAAAGGAACACATTTCTCAACACCCAAGTAGCACTCCTAGTAACTTGTTTGTGAGTTATCAAACGAGTTACTAGGAGTTTTTCTTGAACAGAAAATCAGCTAAAAGATCATGTGACACTGAAGACTGGAGTAATAATGCTGAACATTCAGCTTTGCATCATTGGTATAAATTAAAAGCTATAATATTATAGCTTTTATTATCCAATTAAAACAACAACAACAACACATGGCTTCACTACAGGAACAAACCTCCCATTAACGATGTGCGGCTTTGGAAATATCAAGAGGGGTGTGAGAGGTTAATTGTCATTAGTCAATCTGTGTGATGTTGTAATCCCATCAAACGCATCACCCTGCAGGCTGCCTGACATGCACTTTCTATTCCTGCTCCTAGAAACATTTTAGCATTAACAACACGCCCACCTTCTGGTTCCTGATGAATAAGACCTCTCAGTGGAGTCTCAAGACCGCATGAGAGGAAGCCATTTACACACACACACACACACACCCGATCACAGGTGGAAAACTCATGGTCAGTTCACCTCAACTCAACTGAATGAGTTGCTCATTGCTCAACCCAATGAAGCTTACAATGCATGTTTCACTTTTTTTTTAATCAATGCTATGCTAAGAAACTAAGACCCACTTGAAATCTGCTCTATTTTTTCACTGTTCCCACAGTGATTTGTAGAATTTGTAGAATTAATTTAAACAACATAAAATGCGTACATGGTCCTGTGTTAGAGCCAAATATTCAAATTTGCATTTGCTTTTTAAAATAGTAGATTACCAGAATTATAAATATGCTTGAACAAAACAACAACAGTGTGAGGCGCCCTGCTAGGGCAAACCAGTTGTCCACGTCTGTCGCCATGGTTACTATGGCAGTACGAGCGTAACCGAGGGTAACGCCATTGACTGGCGATTCCCTCACCCCTGCTGACACGTCCCGTTTCCTTGGTTAAAATCGCAATTTACTCAAATAGTTGGAAAGATAGGGGATATTGTAAGTAATCAACTAAAAAAAATATATATAACATTGGCCTAGTGGTTTTTGGAAATTTGACTGCAAAAATACTACATATTGTACCTTTAAATTTCAAAAGAAATAAATCTACACAACAAACATAAAATAAAATCTGTTTAAGTTGTAAGAAAGAAATTACAAAAACGAAATTGCAATCATGAGGAAAACCAAGAAGAAGCAGAACATTGTTCATGTTGTCGTGATGTTCATATTCTGCTGATATTTACTGAGCTTTCTTGAAGGTCTGTGTGCATAGATTCCATGTGGGCCAAATAATAGCCTTTCAAAAGAAGGTTTTATAGCCAACCTAAATGGACCTTGATAATAAAAGTTTGTTTTTTTGCCATCCCAAGTCCCTCTATTTACCTTCTGTAGGTGCATGTTCTTTGTCAGTTGCTCTTCCAGCATGTTCTGCAGCTTTTTGTTCATCTCACGCAAATTCTCATCTCCAGGTTTTACCAAGTCCCTCAGCACAGAACTCAAACCTCCACGTTCACCCTGAGCACCATGGGCCACTCCATGGGGTCCTGAAACATCTGAAAGAAAGAGAGAGGGGAGAAAAAAGGAGCATTTTTAACGATGCCAAACACTCTATCACCCCAGCTTGTGCTTTTTAACCATGTTTCCACCAGTAATGCCTCAAAAAACCCATGAATAAAGATGATCTCTATCAGAGGGCCATTAGTGTCTGCTGAGTGAATACAGAGTGCTTGCGTTGGGAGGAAAGCATTTATAACGGCTCTCGCTCAAACGCCACAACATTTATGAGCACCTCGAGTACAATCATCCGCAGGTTTGACGAAAAGGCAGCCTGACATGGTCTGTCAACAGGGTTCATGACAGTAATACACAACCACGGAAATGACCGTAAGCAGGGGACATCGGTGTGGGGTTGTAACTGGACAAGGTGGCGTGTTAAAAAATGAAAGATGTTGCTTAATTGATGATTAATGGAGGGGAGTGTGCGGAAAGGCTGAGATACCGCAGGCCTCTTATCTGCACGTTGGAAAGCCTCCTTAAAGCCTGGCTACTAAGATGATGTCAAGTTCCCAGTGAAATGTCAGATAGTTTAGTGGAGTTTTTCCGCTGAGGGAGGACAGGGAATCGAGCTGGCCGGCCTCTGCGTGTCAAGGGCAAAAGCAATAAGTTCGATCGAGCAGCTTCTTTCTCGGTTTTCACTTCATCTGAGTGAGTGGAGACATTCAAGGTCAGCTCAGCTCAGCAGTGTGTCCCTAAACGGTGCTGTCAAATAACTCTTACACCTGTGGTTTGATGATGAAGCAAATGGGAAATGTGTCACTTCCTGTAGGTGTTTAAATGCAGTTTCCAATATAATCTCTGAAACGGCAAACACCCAAGTGAAAACCTTTGTTCATTGAAATAAAATGAAAACGAACATCATTTTCATGACTCCCAACTAAAATAGAAAATAAATACGCACGTTTGTGACTCTCCTGTTCGAGCTCGTTCATCAAAATTAACGAATCCTTTTCTGAGTCAATTCGTTCGTTGAATGAACCAAATGACTCATTTTGATGAACGAGTTCGAACCGGAGAGTCACAAACGTGCGTCACAGAACAGAGCAAGGCGAGCATTTGAGCTTATAAAACTTAAACTTTGCTATTTATTTATTAAATGAGCGATTGTTTTGCTTGATAAGTCCCTTATTCACCGTCTGGAATCATAATAATAAAGCCCTTTGAACAGTTTGCTCTTTGTACTGAAAGTGTCTTTTGGACCTTGAACCGTTTGTTTCCCACTGAAGTCCATTATATGGAGAAAAATGCTTGAATGTTTTCATCAAAACCTTCATTTCTTTTCGACTAAAGAAAGAAAGACATGGACATCTTGGATGACATTGGGGTGAGTAAATTATCAGCAAAAGTTCTTTCAAAAGTGAACTACTCCTTTAAGCAATATAAAGAACAGATAACAATATTACGCATATCTAGTGCTGTACATGCACGTGAGTAATTAGTGAGAGAATTTTCATTTTTGGATGAACTATCCCTTTAACCTGGGTTTTTAAAACATTACGTTGCTCAAGCGACCGTGACCTGTTCTCATGATAGGCCATGACACAGTTAGTTGAGGAGCTTAACGCATTGTTACATCACAGTATATCAAGCTAAGCACTCGCAATCTCACGCCTCTTTAACCTTATTAGATTGGCGCAAGAGAAGCATATATGTGTGGCTAAGAGGAGAGCCTCTCTCGCGTTCAACATTAGTGCAGCACACAAACATTTCTGGTCACACCGAGCTAATGCTATAGCCTGGAGCCACTAAAATGAAGCAGAACGTGATGCATTCTTGCTAATTGAGATGTTAACTTCAGCCCCCAGAGGCCTGTTCAACCTTTGAATGCATGGCTTAAGCGTTGAAGGCCATGAATGACATTTGCCTCACCCCTGAAGCCTGACACTACAAGGTGCAAAGTGCACTCTTGGCTCTTTATCTGGACTATTGAGATAATTAACCTTGTCAGCTCACAACAGAAGCATAAAATGAATACTATTCATAATAGTTCGATTTTTTTAGTACTAATACTATACCTGGTGAAAATTTGCAGCTTTGACATTTCAAATGGATACAGTATTGTTACGGTTAATGAAAATGTGTCATTTAAAAACTAATTGAATAAAAATAAATATAAGAAAAGTGGGGGAAAAAACGTAAAATAAATTTGAATGACTAAACTAGGAATGCACAACATCAAAACCGTCCGATAAAGGGTTAAAATGTAATAATTGGCCTGTTTTATGCCGATATACATTGACAATAACAAAATAGATAACTGTGATAACTCATGTGTGCAAGGAGTGCAAGCGATATGATCACATCAGTAGTCTAGTCATTCTTGAAGTGAACTTTTGCATGTATGGTGAATAGATTCACTGTTGTAAATATCGCAATAAATGTGTAAATATCGTAATATCAAATATCGGCAAAATCGTGCAACGTCTTCCATCCCTACCCCAAACTAACTGAAGCAAAATATTTATTTTAAGCCTTTATACATGGTATCTTAAACTAGAGTGTTAAAAAATAAAAATAAAAACTGGAAATTGCATTGAGTTTGCAAATCCATGTTACAGCCCTGAACCTTTTCTGTCCAAACTTGTATTTTTACAATAACCACTGCCTGCTTAGCACGGCATCCGAATAGCCCATTGCAACCAATGTATTGCTTCATTAGAATTATATATTCACATCTATTCTACAGTATGGAAAAACACATCTTGTGATGTTGCAGTGTCTTCTTTCACCACAGCATGAATAACACACACCAAAGTTAATGCAAGTCTTTGGGGAAAATCCTTCGCTGGCAACATCAATGTCGGTGCTAATGACATTGCAAATAGAAAACTGCACAACTGTCTGTAACCAATATTTCTGCCATATTGATCAGTGGCATTCATTTTAATTTGCAAGGGAGTAAGGGCGAGCGCTCTATGAAGACACTTTGATAAATCCACAAAGGAGATTTACAAAGATTTACAAAAAATATTGGGCCGATGGCTTTCAAAGGTGTGGAATGGCGCCAGGTGCTCTCACAGACTGGGTTATACTGAAGGACCAAAAGAGAATGTAAACCTAAGAAGCCAAGTCACGGAAGGAAACGAAGATGTGGGATGGAAGGTACACTGAAGGCACGCAGATGTTCCCGACTCACGACTCGGGGGATCCCTGATCACACGGTCGGCTGGACTGCTTCAGAACAGTGCTAAGGTCACTACTTGCAGAAAAATCAAGTGGGACTTAACAGGGTTGTGCACCATTATGAATGTCTTTTTAATTCCAATTCACAACCTGTGAATTGAATTTTTATTTAGGTATCATCACAAGTTTTCAATCAGGATGCAGAATTGCAATTTATATGTATGGAAGTAGAATTAAAATCAACTGAAATTCGAGAATGTTATTTTAAATAACTCTTATTTCTGGTGTTGACCAATTTAACTCTAGAGTGAAAAGCCCTAACTGCATGTAAGAGGAAAAAATCTAAGTGAAGATAGTGATGATACAGAGTAGAGTCATGAAGAATGTACTCTTTAAAGGGATACTCCACTTTTTTGGGAAATAGGCTCATTTTACAATTCCCTCAGGTTTGAGTTTTACCGTTTTCGAATCCATTCAGCCGATTTTCTGATATTTAGAAGAATATCAGTAACCAGACAGTTTCTGGTCTCATTGACTTCCATAGTAGGGAGAAAAAAAAATACTATGGAAGTCAATGAGACCAGAAACTGTCTAGTTACTGATATTCTTTTAAATATCAGAAAATCGGCTGAATGGATTCGAAAACGGTCAAACTCAACTGTTTAACTCTGGGGGAGTTGTAAAATGAGCCTATTTCCAAAAAAGTGGAGTATACCTTTAAGCCTCAAAGCACCAACACTAGTTTCAAGATAACAGCAAAACGCATACATTTACCAGTCAACTGAACCCCACTGAAACGGTTGCCACTTCTTAGTAAGCCTCATTGGGAATCTCCTCAGGCCAGTGCAGGAGTCAGCAGTCCTGAATCAGTCAAACTGGCAGATCCTGCAAGGCGGCTGCAACCTCTCAGCCATCTCTCACTGGAGACACAGCACTTAACTGAAACCTCTGCCAGGGGGCGAACAGGCTATTTCATCTCGACAACAAGGTTCCTTCCTATATCCAGCCATATGTTATTCCCAGTTACAGATGTGATCCCTTCTTTTGAAGGAATCTGTGTGGGTATCAAAATCAATGATATGTTTTTCGCACATTTGTTCTCGCAACCTCTGTAAGCAGAGTGCCCATTAGCACCTGCTCCCAGTGGTGTAATACGCTCTAAAGTGGACCAAATTCGCTTGTAGAGGGGAAGTAAAATAATTCTGCTGTGACTCACATTCACTCCCATTATCTTGGTGGGTTCTGGAGCTATAGGGCACACGATAAGGATAGTTTCTCCCTTAAATGATGCAGCAGTAAGAGACCACAGTACACTGAAAGGTTAGCTTCACGCTTCAGTAGAGGCCTAAAACAAGGTACAAGTAGGCAGGCAGAGGGTTTCCAGACTGCAGCAGCACCTCACCCCAGCAGCAAGGGTGTGCACACATGACTGCGGCATGTTGCTGAATGGCTGCGCAAATAAACCCTCCTAGAGCGGTCTTACACTACACACATGCAGAGTTCTACCTATGAACATTCATATGTCATTGCCTACCGTTACGTAACAGTTGACATTTTTAGCATTTGTCTCAATGTATAAGGAATGATTTTGGGATTACTGTATATTACTGGGAGCATGTGCCCTGAAACACCGCAGAGGCGGATCCATGATTGTGCGACTGATTTGCGCAATGTCTCAGGCCAAATGCTTGGGAAAACCGTTGTGCCTTTTACAATCTTCAGAATCTTTGCAATCCCTCTCTTGAAGGGGAGAATATTTGAGAAGGGTCAACAATACCCCAAAAGTGGCATACGTCTGGCTTATCTGAGGCACTCCCTGAATTGCCATTTCCTCGGCATATAAGTAACAGCGGAAAACCGATTCAAAAAGCAACATATGAGATAAAATGTCACACTGTTTCATTTGTTATATCACTGGCATGAATTTATGGGGAGCCGCACTGGTGTAAGGATAAAGTAAAAGGGAGGGGAGGGACGGAGGAGAGGAGACAAGAGGGGTGCTTAGTCTTTCTGCTGCATTATTGAGGATGAGTGTTGGGCTCACTGAGGCATGTCGGCATTCTGAATCATTTACATCCTGCTAATGTCAGCTCTCATCTAGCACTGCTAACTTCTGCATCCTTTCTTCATTTTTCTATGAAGTCTCCACCTCCCCATTTTTACATCTCCCCAGGTCTAGCCTCAATTATTGTAAGCGATAAAGGATTGTTTCCAATGCTATTCATAAAGGCTATCCTGGCCTGAACCAGATGGGTATGGTTAAACACAAGACTTACTGCCACAGATAACAATGGGCCTCATATGAATAGTATAAATGGGATATGACCACATACATCATATTCTTTCCCAGTTTGGATTGATTTCACAACTAAAAACATTGCTACCACATGTTCTTGTCAAACCTCACCACTATATGGGTATCTGCAATGGGCAAAAAAGCCTTTACATGAAGAAGCCTTTTTTTGTTTTTTTAAACTCTCCTGACACCCAGAGATCTTAAACATTTATAGCACAGTATTTACAATTAGACAACACCAGCCTTAATGGGATCTGGTCTGCCATTAAATGTTAAATCAGTCAGTCATGAAATTAAAACAGGAGAACACTTGGGGGGAAAGACAGGAAGATGCAACATTACCACCTCCACTATGTTCTCAGGGAAACACAAGAGAAGCCTTGCTTAAAATGAAGCAAAAAAAAAAAGTTTGAAATGATCATCATCACAGTCTCTATAATTACCCCAAACACATTGCAGGATGCTGCAGCCTTTATGTATACAAATGTTATGTTTGTATCCAATCAGAAACTGAGATGGACAAGTAGCTCAATTAAGATTCTGCCTGTCTAGATCAGAAATCTTAACGGGTATGATGTCACAATCTTGAGCTCATTAAGATACAGCCAAGCTATTTTCACTCCAATTCGGTATTCAGCTACTTTGCTCGTCCCGCTGAAGACAGTAGGTTATTCAATAAGATGTCATTGCAACAATCCATTTTAATCATCACAAAGAAGGTGAAAATCGGTCATGTGACACTACAAGACACTATTACCCCTTTTCCACCAAAAAAGAACTGTTTCAGAACTGGTGCTGGTTCAAAGTTGGTTCGGAGTTGGTTCAACTTGCGAAACTTTTCAGAACCTGTTTGTTTTTCCACTGACTAGAGCGCCCGGGGAACGACGTCGTTACGTCAGTGTGTACGTCGCCATATGTCTTAAGCTAGAAAACGCTTGCAAGTACAACGTTACTTTGGGATTATCTCTAACTCGTGTACGAAGAAGGCTTTACAAAACAATTGAAATATGCAAGTCTTTTAATCTTTTTTAATCTTTTCTAATTAGCTATGTACCCTTGTCTTGTCTTTTTTTTCATTTATTTGTTCTATATTGTGACTGTTTTCTTCTTTGCTAAATGTTTTCAATTAAAAAAAACAACAAAAAAACGCTTGCGCCAACTTCTAGCATAACAATTACAAAGCTGGACTCCATCGTGTTTCTGCAAATGTTTCTCCTGGCTTTGCGATCCTATATTAGGGTCAGAAAAGATGTTTAGAACACTTCTAAACCCGCCCCAGCCCCCGACGTAAGCATGACGTGGTGAAAGAACGGTTCTAGTACAGCAAAGAGTTGGTGCCGCTTTGGAACCAGTTTTCCTGGCCGAGAACCGGTTCTTTGGCTGTTGAAACACAAAGAACTGGTTCGCGCGCAGGCACCGGCTCTCAAAATGCTTTGGTGGAAAAGGGGTACTTGACGAGTGCAGAAGGGGGTGGTGACTCTAAAATCAGTTTTTTTTGTTGCTAATTCATGTTTGCTCATAACAGATTGGCCAATGTTAATTTATATACATAATACAATTAAGATTAATAAATGCTGTAAGTATTGTTCATTGTTAGACACCTTATGCAATGTTAATCAATTGAACTTTACTGTTGTTTTACAAAAAAAAAAAGAAAATAAAAGGTGATATACAGTGATGTGAATACGTTTGGACACCCATGCTAAAGTTGCCTAAAAAGAGGAATAAAAAAAATCATCTTTTGGATATTGATCTTAATGCCTTAATTAGAAAAATGAGGAAAACTCCAACTTTTAAGGACACACATTTTCTTTGTGAATGAATAATGTATCATAAATAAATAAATAAATGTTTTTCCTTAAAATACAGGGTGCATAAGTCAGGACACCCCATGTTAAATTCCCATAGAGTCAGGCAGATTTTTATTTTTCAAAGCCAGTTATTTCATGGATCCAGGATAATATGCATCCTGATAAAGTTCCCTTGGCCTTTGGAATTAAAATATCCCCACATCATCACACACCATTCACCACACCTAGAGATTGGCATGGTTTTACTTCAGTTAGCCGAATAGCTGGTTTGATTTGCATTGAAAGATGATCTTATGGAAAGTACCCCATGCCAATCTCTAGGTGTGGTGGAAGGTGTATGATGATGATGTGAACTAGTACCAGTGCTATTTTCCCAGGAGACTGAAATGTTGTTTTTTTACTAGATTAGTTTGAGGGCTAAAATCCAAAGCTTTAGACCAAACTTCTCTGAGATCAGACCTGCCAATATTATTGAATTTGACTGCTTTCCAGCACACAAGCAAACCAAGCTGTCAAAAGCAGCAAAATCCAAAAAACAGGTCATCATGTCAGAAGTGTGTTGGACTTGGACTGGACTTCACCCTAGGAGATTTGTGTATTGTGCATTTTTTCACTAAGTGCTTTGTTTTTGTGGTGGTTTAAATAATTATACTTGAACTGCCGCCTTGAGAACGCGAGTACAGAATGACTTAACCGGTGTGTGATAAGCAACTTCCCGTCTGCTTTCCGACCGCTTAACGCTCCGCCAGAGCCCAAGGAGACAATTAAGTAGGCCACTTTTTCCAACCCGTTCTCATTAATACAGCATTTCCATGACTTTGGGGGACTTATGTGCAGGTAAACTCATAGCAATTATAAGAGAAGTCACAGAGAATTTCATTTTTTCCCCTCATATTTTATTTTCTGCAAACTAAATCAACTATTGTAAGCTGAAAGCAATACGATAATTCAGAATCAGAATAATAAATATATTTAAATCTAACTTGTGACTTTGATAATCTGGTATTTCTGACATTTTTGTTTTGGATAGTTGAAGTTCTAACTGGCTACTGATAACTTAATTAGTGACTGAACTTAATTAGGACTGGTTAAAAGTTGTACTTCAAACCCTGTATATAAATGATACTAAAAAAAACATTGTAGGCATTAACACTCATAAAACAATGTTAAAAGCAAGCAAAAATAACATTTTGTAGTGAACTATACTCTCCAGTACAGAATTTACTGTATGAATAGATGCATCCTCATTTTGCGATTACATTTAGCACTGTCACATTCAATTGCCAGAATACAATTAGCTATTGATTAATCATGAATACAAATGAACCCCAGCAATATTCCCACCAAATGATTTTATAAATCACCAAAGCAAAAACTACTGCAGCTAGACAGAAAGGCATTCGATTTGTCCTGAGTCGATGTTTGTTAATTTAACTAAGTAAAGACAGAAAGATAACAAAACAAGATTGTTTAATTCCAATCCATCAGAAGTGTCATAGAAATAAAACATATCTGCATTCATACATCCCTTACAAAAATACATTTATTGGCTGAGACTATTTTCAGCTGCAAAGTGCTTTTTCAAGAATACTGAGAAGTGTACAGTGTATCCAAAATAGTAGCGTTATAAAGAGAACCGATAAAACATTTAGCAGGAGATTATGCAAGTAGGAGTGCAGATATAAAAATAGAACAAAAACACACAAAAAAGAAAATTATGCAATTTCTCTGTTTCAGTCGAAATGATTCCCTTTATTTTTAACAGACCCGTCCTATTGAGTTAATAGCACAAGGTCTTTATCCGCGCAGACATGACAAATTGACAGGCAAACGTTTGATACTCTTTAGCTGTCAGTTTTCCTTAGAATAAAAGCATTATCAACATCCAGCTTTCACCTGACATCATCTGTAAACCTTCACATGATATGCTTTCAGAAAACAAGCACGTCTGAGGCTGTGAACATTGACAAAGAGAGACAGAGAGACGCTTACCTCTTCGGCTGTCCATGACGTACATCTCAATAATGGAACTCTTTTTACAGATGTCATCGGCCATTGAGGCACAGCTGACCTCCAAGTGTTTAACCTGAACCGAGAACACAAAGATAAGATCTGTTATAAACTGCCAGACACCACAAACACACAAAGGTGTGATAAACCTGATACAAAAGCACAAAAGCGCACTGCCAGCTACTGTAAGGTTCATTTAAAACAGTATTTGGTTTTAGATTTAGAAAATGTTCTTTCAATTTAGTCAGTATCATGTGAAATTAAATTTAAGTATCAATTAAATTTCACAATCGAAAAAGCATATTATTTTAACAATATAGCAGTTTACAATAATTAAATTAAGAGCATGTGTGCCAAATTCAAACATTAAACACTATGGTCGAAAAGTTTTGGATTAGTCAGAATTTTTTTTTTAAATAAAAAATAAACCAAAACCAGTAAAATTGTGAAATATTAATCACAATTGAATCGTTTTGATAAATAGAAAGTATATTTGAAATTTATTTTGTAACAATGTAAAAGCATTTATTGTCAATTTAATGCATCGTTGCAGAATAAAATAATTACTTTTTCAAAAAATGTCAAACTTTTGAAAGGTAGTGCAATTTTTTGTTGTTTGTTTGATAAACCAATTATTAATTATATTAATTTAGAATTAATCTAAACGTATCAAACATACATTGTATAAAATACAGCTTATACCATCCATGTGTTAGCATACTTTTAATATACAGAAAGAATGATAAAACATTTTTAACATAAGTAAAAAAAATAAAACAAAAAAAAAATCCTATACGGTATATTGTGAAATCCAAATGATTTATGAAATAACATGTTCGATATGAGTGGCACTAACATGTTTGAGCTTAGAGTGTCTATTTGGTGAAATGGTGATGTAACTTGTCAAAGTCCTAACTACATATTTCCATTCCAACAGTTGCTAACCAAGACCGATCGATTAAAATGTGAAAACATCAATACCTGCATGCATATTTCATGATCCAAAGACACAATTCAGCACTTAAAGCCCCCCGCGGAGCACACAGCAGAACTGTCTGAGTGAAGGCTTGGTGCAGGACTGCAAACCTGCGCTCTGCCACGCCAGTTAAACCCTTCCTAGTAACATGAGACTGTAATGATGGGTTAAAACGTCATACCTTCTCTTCCAGCATCCACTTCTCCTGCTGGACCTCAGCGAGTCTCTGGAAGAGCTCACTGACCTCGTCGTCTGAAAGGTCAGCGGGTCGCTGGGACTGAGGACTGCTGGTGTTGGACTGTGGAACGAGAAACAAAACTTTACCAGAACTTACAGGCAGGGCTCAGACAGTTATGAGGATTTTCACCAGAGAATGACGTAGATTTGTCTTTTCAGTCCTTAAACATTAGCCATTAGAAACATTAAGTTTAAGTAAAGGAAACACAACACTTATTCCAAGAACCAGTTCCTTATTTACCCTGGCACTACAAACAAGCAGAGACAGTCTCCAAAATGTGTGCAGAGCTTCACTCATAATTGAGGGTGTAGCTGAGTTTTTGCCACTGGAGTTATGAGTCACACTCACAAGCTCTTAGAATAAAGTTCTATTCAAGCTCTTGTATAACGTATAGGCAAAAAAAAGTACGAAAATAAAGTTATTAACCAGTATCTTTTTTTCTAATCAAACTGTTTTCAGAATGGTAATGTTGCAAAAGGAAAGCATTAAAGGAGTAGTTAACTTTAAAAAAAAAAACCTTTTGCTGATAATTTACTCGCCCCCATGTCATGCAAGATGACATGGGGGTCATTCTTTCTTCAGTCGCAAAGAAATTAAGGTTTTTGATGAAAACATTCCAGGATTTATCTTCATTTAATGGACTTTATTGGGCACCAAATGGTTCAAGGCCTTTTTTAATCTTTTGTCGAGTCATTTCTTTCGTTGAATGATCCAAATTTCATCAAAAACATTAATTTCTTTGCGACTGAAGAGAGAAAGACATGGACATCTTGGATGACATGGGGGTGAGTAAATTATCAGCAAAAGTTTTTTTTTTAAAAGTGAACTACTCTTTTAGTTTAGTTTCTCCAGAGGCGTGCGACCTCTGACATATTTAGCAATTGTAATATATGTAATAAATATAGCAAAAGCTAAATGAATTAATGTAAATGTACTCCTTTAAGTACTTCAATACCACCGCAAAATTATACAATATAACAAAGTTACAAATAAAGTAAAGTCTAACAGTAGCATTTAGTGACAGAAATGTAATCACATGTAAAATAACATTAGTGTTCACTGCATAAGTTAAATATAGATTAATCTTTGTTAAAGCTGTTTTGTTGTTTGATTAACATTAATGACATAGACGGATCCAATATAATGATACACATCCGATTTCTCAACTCTTTACATTCATTCGTTTACGAGTATACCGTTCAAGTAAAAGGAGACGCGAGAGAGGAATACTTTTGAAACGTGCCTCTCTGAATGATTTCAAATAAATGTGAATTAACCGAATGTATAAATAGGCAAGATAAAACACAAGCAAATGATATATTTTTACTCTATGATGTTTAAACTTAGAGTAACTAATCCACAAATCACATGCATGCCGAACGTGGGCCAATATGGATCACGGATCAACTGCGATTCGTTGCACCCCTAATATATTTGGTAACTGAAATATAACACTGAAACAAAAATAAAATATAAATATTACGCATGGAAAAACATAAATTACAAATGTTGAATTACCAACTAACATAAACACACACAACTAAACATAAATAACTAAAACTTACTAAAAATCTCAAAATAAAAAGAAAATTAAAATGGTTTTGGAAAGAAATTATGACTGAATTTTTCATTTGGGCGGGGATATCTCTTCAAATTCAACTTATTTAGAGAAAGACTGTCTGTAATTTAACACCGTGCCATTCATTGTCACATGAAAGTCACAGGAAGGAATTCCACCAGCCTCGATCATGTGGCAGTTTCTATTCTGTCCCTCAGTTTGTTTCAGGGCATTTCAAGGAGCTGGAGACGATCCAAACAAATGAAGGTCGTCTCGATCCAAACAAATGAAGGTCGGAGACTCTCGCCATCCCCTGTGTGTACTATTTTCATCCCAAGAGTCTTATTATCCCCCCTGTCTTAAAAAAGGACGGTCTCTTACTAATGAAAGATGACAATACTCCTTAAACACATTTCAGACATGACTGATATGCATTATATTTCAAATTGATGGCATAAAACAGGAGTCTTGACATGTGGTTCTTTGATAAATTCATTTGAAAGTCAATTAGATGACTTAAAAATGAGGCATCATTCATGTCTGTACAGAACAAATTGTGAGGGATGAGTTTGTTCAAATTCCTAACCTTAGCAAGCTTGACATTTAGTCAAATGTACCTCAAAGTTTGTGTTTTTCTACACCTAACCACACTCACATCCCTCAAGATGCTCCAGCATGTCCCGACAACCATTCTTTTCTCCTGTTTATTCACAGGCACGGTATATTTATGGAATTTACACTGTTCGGGTGTTTATTAATAGCTTTGTGAGGACAGAAAAGCAATGAACAGAAAAACTCTGGAGAAAAGAAAGCATCAACTGTGGCGACCATATTAGCAAGGGTCGTTGGTCCCCAGTGGGCGGCTCTACCTTATTGGTGCTGGGAGCCGATGCGCCGTCTTTCATGATCTCTCTGTAGCTGAAGGAGGAAATGCTACTGCTGTCACCCGTCTGCTGCGTACGGCTCGGGGAACTGATCTCAGACAACACAAGCTCCTCCAGACCTGCAAATACATACATGATGCAAAAAAAAGCATAAGTCACTAAGCGCAGCAGGTTAGCTAGATAATGGCTAACTTAACTATTTTTAGGCATACTCGCTCACTATCAGGATGAGACGAGATGCAAAATGAAAAACTCAATGCATTTTTTACATGTACAGATAATGATATAACTGCAAGATACAAGTTATGAACAGCACACGCATCTGAAAGGTGGGCAAGCCACTTTAAACTATATGTTAAGTTATTTTTCAGAAGCATTCACATCAAAATATATCAATATAAATGGTATTTTCTTCTCCTATATCTTGAGTATAAATGTATCGATATACCACCCAGTCATCGTTACTACTAAATAGCAGATTCCAGATAAGGCAACTGCTATTATGATCAACAACTAGCTATTGCAAGGCAATTATTAGTTAGCAGCAATATCAGCACAAATGACATTCAGAATCTATAGAGTAAGTGAACAACTACTGAGTACTCTACACTAGAGATAAGCATGCTAACATACAGGCTATTTAGCAGAATGTCATCCATTAATACCTGCATTCACGGACAGAGAATCTACAAGGTAAACAATTCACAAAAGTTAGACATCATACGTTTTATGTAAAATTTTAATTACAGAATGTATGGAAGTACAGTATACTATCGTTCAAAAGTTTGCGGTCAGCAATTAATAGAACTTAATACTTTTAAAAAGTGACAGTAAAGACATTTATAATATTACAAAAGATTTCTACTTCCATACTTTTGAACTTCTAGCTCATAGAATACTGAAATAGTAGTTTTCATAAAAATATTGTGCAGCATTTAACTCTTTTGTTTCATGAGCAGCAAATTAGTCAAGAAAATATTAATACATCTACTTTTATAACATTAAATACCAAAAATACAAAACAATTTCAAATGATTATATACCCCATTTATTGTGTGCTATATGTTTTCACAGAATAACATGTTAGCAAAATGTTAAGTCAGCTTCCATTGGAATCAAGCATTTTAGTTAGGACGCTGCCTTAGAAGATAGTCTATCTAGGTAGTAGACAGCAAGCTCACTAGGTATTGGACAGGGCTATAAATACAACTTTTAAAAAAAGAAAATTATAAATAGAAGACAACAATGAAATCTATATGAATAGTGGCAAGTTATTACCCTTTTCCCCACAGATTAGGCCAGTGAACCAAAACTCTTTCTTTTCTTTTTTTAAATGATGTGTGCATACTTTAAGACCATCTTGGACATTTGACAAAGATAAAGCTGCCTACTTTAAAATGTCTGATTCTAAACTTTCTGTACTGCAAACATTAAACATTTAGTTTACTTTAAATTATAAATGGCTCAAAAGAGGAGTGCCCTGGCACTGCCAACAATCTACAGAGAGCAAATGCACATATGCATAGATCTGTAGCACATTTTAAGAGGGGCTCCATCAAATATTTACAGCACTTGCCTCTCCCCTCCTTATTGTGTGTGGAGTCCGTGCCCACAGGAGTTACAAGTTTAAGGAACAAACGAACGAATGTACCCTGTATGATACTGTATTGATTTTGATTTAGCGTTTGACCATTGGATTATTGAGCTGCCCATTATGTGGTCCAAATGTTAAAATTTGATTATAAACACCACAGGGTGTAATACCATGTGCTCATGCCCTATTAAGATCACCATAATTACCAGTTTGCAAGTAGTAAAAAAAGGTTTGACGCAAGTGGCCATTAACACACACACATATTGTATGTAAATTCATCATTTGTACTGTGCATTAGGGTATGTGAATAATGAGGTGTGGCAATAATCAGAATAATGAAGCAAATAATCAAAACGCATTGCTGCTACGCTGAGCCTTGAAATGTGGAACTCAAAGTTAAAAATAATGAACACTTTGTTTCATTACATCTCTATTAATGAATCAGCTTTTTTGAACGTGTTCGTTGAATGAACGGTTTAATGACTCACTCAAAGTCCGTTGTCGTTACAATGTGCAGATTGTGCACGCTGAGTGAAAGCCTTTCAATACGCATATAGACGCTGTTTAGTTCTGGTTACTGAAAATGTCCTCGTTTTTGTCCATGCTGCACACATCGTACACTTTATTTATATAGCAACAAATACATACAAATTAAATAAATAAATAAATGGTGGTAATACCGCATATCGCGCTATTGTGCGACTCGACATTATCGCATGGGAAAATCCATAACCGCGACAGCACAACAAAAACTGTATTCAAAACCCATTTTACTACTGTATTGATGAAAAGAAAAATGGAGCGAGAGAATGTTATTCTTCAGGAATTTCTCAGATTGTGAAAAGTGAGTGTTACATTCCAGAATGGAGCCAAAAATCTCCATGATATGTAATAACACCGCTGTAATGTGAAGAAAAACTACATTAATGTAATTTTCCTTCATGGAAAAAACTATTTATAGCCAATGCAGGAAAGTGAACTGCTCAACATCCCACAGGAACCTGACGCAAGAACAAAGCGGACAGGCTCTTTATAATTCACCTCAGGTGGTAAGAACATGCTTTGGGTTTGTCTCATTTTACTATAGGGGTGGAGCCATCTTCATCTGTTCCCTTATTTATGGACAGCGCCACATTTTTATTTACTTTCACCTGCTTTAAATCTTTCATTCATGCCACCCATGTGTGATGAAACAGCGACTGCAGAGCCCATTGCAGTTTAAATCACCTGAGAGGGTTGTCGACCACTCTAAAAAGCCTTATTCCCTGCATTTACAACTGCTTTATATGGTGATGAAGGAGATGTGTCTCAAAAGCTTAAGTGCATCACGTGGGTACAAAGACAGCGTTCACCTGTTCGTGTCTTAGTGTTGGTTAAGATCTCCTGTAGCCGCTCCTGGAGCTTATCAGCTCTCTTTCTTTCCAGATGGAGCTGCCTCTTCAAGTCTTTCAGCTGCAAACATAACATGGCAGGCATTACATTTGACAGCAGATGGACATTTAGCTTGATAGACATATAAGAATCCAGTATATACATTGGCCCCAAAACTATTTGGACACTTAAGCCACAATTGTCTGAATATCACTGTATTACATAATAAAATAGCAAACCAATATATATATATATATATATATATATATATGAAGAGTTCAGATGCAAAAGCCTCTAAGTGCCATTTGAAATTTTCTTCTAGAATGATACTTTTTATCAAGCTTGTATATTTAAGTTTAGTGATTTCACTTAAATGGCAATGATAATTACGTATTAATTGTTATTTAAGTGAAATTACTGAACTTAAATATACAAGTTTGATAAAAAATCATCATTAAAGAAGAAAATTTCAAATGGCATTTAGAGGCTTTTGCATCTGAACTCTTCATATATATATATATATATATATATATATATTGGTTTGCTATTTTATATATATATATATATATATACATATTTACACACTGTGTATAAAAAGGTGAGAAATCAGTCATTGTGTAATCTACTGGAAATGAGAACTACGGTTATTTTTACGGTATGCCATAAAGTGTTTGATTTTAAATATGATTATTGATATTTTTTTCAGTATTTATCATAATTTTTTTATAAAAACAGGAAAAATCTGTTCAAATAAAATCATTTTCTTTATAAAAGACAAGATTTGGTCCTCAAAAAGACTTTTTCCAAAAGCTATGCATCTTGAAAAAGGAATGGTTGTCTAATATTCAGAAATATACGTAAACATCCTGTCCATCTATTTTGCCACAGTAGCACTACAAAAGCTTTTTTTGTTTTTGTCAAGAGGTAAAAATAGGAGAAGATATATGAAATTTCATCCATTTTGTGGCTAAAATCACTTCAAGCAGGAAGGAACTTTTCAGAGGGACTGCATTTGTAACCTAATAAACAGTGTGAATATATAAATGATAAACAATGCCATAGAAAAATTATAACCAAAACTTTGAGCTAAAGGCATCTTTTGGAGCTGTGAGCACACACACACAGACATCACACAGGCAATCGATGAACTGTCAAACGAGATTCTATTGATGAAACGGCTAAAACGTTAATGAAAGCTGATCGACCCTCATCAATGGGAGGTCTGGTTTCAGGTCTGTAGGGCAGAGAGGTGTCCTGCCCATCGCCTGGGACTATTTTAATTCACTTTCTGGGAAATGGAGAGAGGGAAAGCCCTGACTCATCTCTTTTTTTTTTTCTGGCTGGATTGCCTACTTACCGCTGAACTACCTTTTTTTTCCAGGATTCTCTGTCCATCCACCGTGTCTTTAATCTCCTGAAATACACACAAAAAGTGATTATAGTTCAGCAAATTTATTTTAAAATAACTTTTCAGCTTAGTTTGAAACAGATTATGTAGTCTCTTTCATTTTTTTCTATATTTCAGACAATAAAAGAGCACATCTGAAGCACTATTCATTTAAAGAGGAACTTCATTTACAGAAATTCTGAAATTCATTTACAGTAGAACTTTGAAAAAAGCCTCTTATGCTCACCATGCATTTATTTGATCAAAAATAAAGTAAAACAGTAATATTGTGGAATATTGTCACTATTTAAAGTAAAGGTTTTCTATTTTAATATATTTTTTAAAAAGTATGAATTACTTTGTATGATGCTTTAAATATAAATTTTAGTAAACCAGTCTTGGTTATATAATATTAACAATGACAAAAAGGAAAGCCCTAATAAATCAGCCTAAAAATATTCAGATGAGACAAGGAAACACCAATTTTGCAGCTCTGAAAACTAAACATCCCAGAGGAGCTGCTGGCACCAGATGCTCATACAAAGAACAATCTCATCCTACTGATGAGTCACGCATCGTTCTTGAGTCACTTTTAAAATAACTGCTGAGCTCCAGCAATCACACCCCCATAATATCCTCCATATCGGAGTCATGCCTTATTTAGCATCTTAAAAACACATGGTTCTCATCACGTTGAAGAACTAAAGCTCTAGCAGAGCCACTAGGAGACCGCCTGAAAAAAAGAGTGCATTCTGTTCCCACACCTGTTTGAGTTTGCCGATTGAATTGTTGAGATCTTCTCTCTCTTTCTCCATCTCCGTCACTTGCTGTTTGACTGCCACCACCTCTGCAGCTTTAGCCTGAGAAAGGGCGGAAATATGTTCATTCATTCACTTAAAATGCAAAATGGAAAAGTTTTGGAATACCCCTTATTTATTTGTTTAATACATATTCCGTTCTTATTGAGTATGATTTGTGAGACTTAAAAATCGGATATTATTTTATAGGTTACAATTTTACAATTTTCAAAAAACAATTTTCCATGCCTACATGGCTTTTGTTATGGTTATTTGTTTTCCATGCAAGCTAAACTTTTATGGCAAAAAGGTACGTGCATATACGTGTGTGTGTCTGTGTGTGTGTGTGTGTGTGTGTGTGTGTATGCTTTCCTACTACATTTTTATTTTTCGAAAATAATAATGATAATAAATTTAAAATATATATATTTTATTATTTTTAAATTTTTAAATATTTTTAAAGACAGATGGACATTGGCTAAGGAGGTAGGGGCGTTGTTTCATGTGATTTGGATCCATGTACTGGTTTCATTATGAACAGCAATTTTCAGATGTTCTTTTAAAAATTGGCAAGTGGACCCCTTTATGTAGTTGGAAAAATATTGACTAAAATATAAATATATATATTTTTTAAAATAGACAGTATATTTTCTAAAAAAAAAGAAAACTTCAGCTTGAATAAAATGATTTGCCACTTTGGTTATGTCAGCAGAAAAGTTGTAAAGTATATAACATTTGTTCTCAAAATCTTTCATCAAAACAACTTTCTCTGCTTCTGAAATAACTTTTCTTTTATGCTGACATAATTAAAGAAGTGCAGGCAAGGTAAAAATAATATTAAATGGTAAAATCATATCCAACTTTATACGATCCAATCAAATCAAGTGGATAAAATCAAGAGATGGACTGGCCATAGAGACCACCAGGACTTTTATTGGTTCAGGTAAGTAGAATCATAATGTACTCCTACTTTAATGAAAACAAAAGTAATTATATGAAATTTGAACTTGGGTTTTCAAGACCTCATTCTCAAATGCCAATGGATGATATACGCATTTCATTCATTTGATAGTCTTTTAAGCTCATTTAGTAAAATTCTATGTACAGCAAGCATCCATCGACTCAATGAGACATAACAGTAGAAAGCCTTCTGATGTGAGGGTTTCTGAGACTTGATGTTTGAAGACAACAAATGTGCCATAAAGACAAGATCTGCTAAATATAGCTTTACTTATTACTTAATCTGCTTTAGCCTACTGTATTCCATTAAGAGTTGTTAAACACACAAATGTGCTTTTATCATCACATGCAGTTTACCTCCAGCTGGACTGTGTGATCTTTCTGTACCCGCTGGATCTCTTCTGCATGGTCCAGTTTGTTCTTTTCCATGGTCTCCTTCTCAAAACATGGAAAATATAAATCAACTACACATCAAAAAAGTGACCGTTTTAATATCAATGCAACATTTTTATATATAAATCCATTAAAAATGCTCTTCTTTGCACCTTTTTTTGCATTTTAAAGTCTGTAACATGGTAACGACAAAAACAACACTGACATCATGTGGTCAGAATGATACTGATGTACCCAGACGTAAACAAAAGACATTTTCCATCTCTGGCATTGCTCTGCAGTGAGAGATGGCTGTAAACACACGGCACCTCGGCTTCCTTGAGTCTGCGTTCAAACCAGCCCTTCGTCCCCTCCATAGACTGAACCTGAGCTTTCAGCTCCTCCACATACGGCTGAAGACCCTCCAGCTCTTTGGAACGAGCCTAAAATAAAAATACAATCGTGAATGGAAATTTAGCAGAGCCTTTTTGTCTAAAAGTACACTGTGTACAGAGAAAATCCACCAGGTGCACCCTGAGGTTAAGTGGTTTTATTGAAAGTTCAAGTCTTGACCTACAAAATTTTCAGTTGCCGGCCCAGAAAGGTTCCTTACTTTCTCATCTCGTAGCTGTGAGCGAATCTCCTCTTCCATGCGGTTCTTGTCCTCGTGGAGGCCGCGGAGCTCCTTCTCGTAGCGTCCCCTGATGCTCAGCACCTCCTTCTCATGCTGCAAACGCACGTTGCCGAGTTCCTCTTTTTGCCGAGATTTCTCCTGCGCAATCTCAATGGCCAGTTCATCCAGCATGACCTTACGCTTATCTGCAGTCTGAGAGAACAATGTTGGTTTCAAAGGTCCAGTCATTATCAAGATTCAATCACATATTTTTTCTTAAAGCATAAGTCTGTTTGTAAAACATAAGGCACTATTATCTTCAACAACTGGTATTTAGATCATGGGTATCTAGACAGATAGAGATCTCAATTTATTACTTTAAATAAAGAATGCTATGGACAAGCTTGACTTTAAAGAGGTCATATGCTTTCTTTTTCTTTTTTACATTTTCAACTTTCCTTAGTGTGTAATGTTGCTGTTTCAGATTTCATTATAGTGGCGTTGTTTATGATAAGCAAATTTTCTCCAAATGGACATTACTGTAACGTAAAAAAATAATATTTTAAAAGTATTTCTACATGTAGTGAATACGATTAACTGTGTTCATTCATGATGAATTAGCCTGATTAAATCAAATGGTCGGAGACAGAAATAAATGATCGTGTAAAAGTGTAAAAACTGGCAAGAAACATTGACTAACATTACAAATTTTAGAGGGAAGAAGAAGGAAAAGTGCACAAAAAGAGGTGAATCTTCCAGAGCCCATTTGTGTCTAAATCCGATTTGACATTAATAAAGTCATTATGATGGTCAAAAGATCAGCGTATTAAGTGATGAAAGAACGAGCAGAGTGTACTGACTCACTAAAGGAGCTTGAATGACGTGAGAGATTGTGAGTGCACTGAACGTTTAACTACTTTCACCTGCTGCAGTGGGAATTTACTGACTTGTAAAAAGGATCGGAAGGTATAAAAAAGGGGATTTGTGTGCATCACCTTTCTGGCCTCCTCTAACTCCTGCTGTAGCTTGTCCTTCTCCACACCGAGATCAGTGAGCTGCTCCAGAAGTCGACGATTCGCTCGGTTTGACTCCTGATCACCAAGAATTTAAATCATTTTCATGTATAATCTGAATCCAAATGCAACATTGTTTACTATGTTTAACATATTAAAACGTAATTGCTGCAGTAATTAACGTACTTTTAGCATTTAAAAAAGAAAACTTTGTTTTTTTTCATCAAAATGGACTTTCTCAATCTCCAAAACAATTGGACTTTTCTGCAGTGGGCAGGGAAACATAATATTAACTAATACTATTACAGCCTAATTTAATCAAATAGCATTTTACACAGAATTACAATATTTACCAACATACCTGTAGCTGTGAGTTGAGATCATCTCTCTGTGCGAGGAAGCTCTCCTGTTCTGTACGTCTCTGTTGAAGCTCTGCGTTGAGAGCCAGGTTTTGCTCCCTCAACAAATTCAGTTCCTGAGTCTTCACAGTTTGAATCTGTAAAAAACACGCACTAAGTTTCAGATATTTAAAGAACCCAGGACAACTGAATTAAATCTTCCTCTATCAGCGAGAAAATGCCAACAGAAGACAAAAGAGTGGAAAGAGCTTAACTGCAGTGAACATTTGAGAAATACAATTCAGCACAATCCAGAATTCAATAAATGTACCCATGAGTGCTTTCAAGCTAAATATAAACCTTCATGCATGATGCAATATACATACATGTACGGATGCATGTATGCGTGAACATATTTAGACAAAATATCTAGGCTAGCATAAGTACTACATGCATAGAAAGCAATATATTAGACATGGAAAAGTTTTCAAAACCTCAATCAGGATTAAAGTGCAGTGGAAGTATAAACCAAATAAACCTTATGCTTCCTTGAAGTACACATTAAATTATTCATATTTATTTTCATATTAATATGTAGCCATTGCTCACAATGGGTTATGGGTTTTATTCCCAGGAAGTGCAGATAGAAATGCTAATATACCTTAAATACATTGAAAGCTACTTTGGATAAAATAAATAAGCATAATGAGTTTGGCTGGTGAGCCATCAACTAAAACAGTAATAACCAGTGCTGATTTATAACTGATTACATGTAATCTGGATAACGCAAACAGATTGCAAAATGTATATACTTATAGTTATATTACGTTTGAAAACACTCATAATCCGATTACAGTTGCATTTTTATTGTTTAATTATTATTTAATATTCACAATATGGTAGCAAATTATTCATAATTTATTGATTCTCATTCATTCTTCTTTTTATATTTTAAATTTTCATTTAAAACAGCCTATTGCTTATGTATGTTCAAGGAAGTCTTCTAGATTTGTGGAATTACACAAGTCAGAGGCCACACAGCATTAACAAAATATTTTGAAATATTTATGTGTTTTATTTCGATTGTTTTACATTTTTATGATTTAATTAATTATTACCTTTTCATAAACTTACAAACCCCCTGCAGTTCCTTTAAAACCCCCAGTTTGGGATGTACTTGTAGTGCAATGTTTAATGCCCTTCATTTTGTTGACAAGATCTTACAGCAAAACAATGTATCTATATGAACCACCATGAATAATCATTTAAATAGACCCTTTTTTAAGAGAAGAAATTACAAGAAGGTATAGCAAACAAACTGGTGTGAACTGAAAGTGATTTGTACATAGGCAATAGCATCAAAGCTGGTGAAAGTGGCATTAGTACATGTGTATTTTAACAATTAATGGTACAAAGAGCATGCGTGTTAGACCAGACATGGTAATTGAGTTAAGAGGATGCAGGAACTGGGGTTGATGAAGGTCGTGATGCTGTATCATGGTCAGGTACCTGTTCTAGGGCCGCTAGATTTGTCCTGAGAGCATCGTTCTCACCCAGCATGCCCTCCACCTGCTCCTGACTGACCGCGCTCTGACACGCTACCTGTAGCTCCGCCCAAACATAAAACCACCCCACGAGAGAGAGAGAGAGAAACCAATAAAGCAGAACAAAAAGATGACAGAACGAAAGAAGAACAAAATGAAATATTGAATGAAAGAACAAACAAATAAAAGAGCAAGAGTACAAAGAAAGAGTGAAAAAAATAAAAAATAAACCAAAAAAAATTAAAGAAAATTAGAATAAATGAAATAAATTAAATAAGTAAATATTTGAAAAAGTACAAAATATGATTGTAATAAATAGAATAAAAGAAAAAGAAAAAAAGCAATAACATGATATAATAAAAGATAAACAAATGAACAAACCAATGTTTTAAATAACGTAAAAAAAAATAAATAATGAACAAAGAAAGCAATAGAATTAAAGTAAAAATAATAGGGACATTTGATCAAATAAATGTAAAAATACAGAATAACAAGCAAAAAGAAAACGAAGAAAAAAATGAACGATGAACATAAAAGATTTAATTTTATGAAAAAAAGGAAAAAAGTACAAAGTACAAAGAGAAAAAAAAGAAAAAGCAATGAGGGAGGGATCGTGCACAGAGAAAAGAAGTAATGTGAAGGATGAATGACGAAATGTCCAACAACAGCATGGGATTGTAGGGGGAGTGTTGGAGATGAATACAGAAAGAATAAAGCCCAAGGGGGTGAACAAGGGCAAGAGATAGAGGAAGTAGAACGCCCAAAACAAGTGAAAAGGAGAGAGGAAAACAGGCCAAGTTAGAAACTCCACGTCAAACAGAAGTCAAGCAGTTCTGAATGGGAAAAACAGAATAGGGAGGTTCTTCATCCTTATCTGCTTGTTGCACATTAGAGGTAGCGTTTTAATTAAGATTAGTAACCTCATGGAGGAAATAAAAGGCATCTGTGGTGGCCGGACCTGCAGTAGGGCCGATAGCGTTATACGAGGGGCACTTCCCTCAGGGGCCCCTGCAGACCGGCACTGAGCCCCACTAATCCTTAATTACTCCGCTGATCCTGAGCACCATCGTCCAGAAATGCTCAATTAAACAGACTGCTCTCTGGGTAATTATAAACTTGACTAACTTCTCCTTAAGCACAAAGAGTTTGCTATCAGCAGAAAGACCGGACGGGTCACAGTAAAGATGTCTTCCAGTTCAGGGATACTTTACTCAAAAATTAACTCTAATTAATTAATATTTTTTTAAACTATATTTAAATTATTTTGAATTCATATTTAATTACTTTAAATTGAGACATATTAGTTGAAATGTTTGCCCTCCAAGAGTTTCAAAACACGTTGGCATTCATGAATATTTTAAAATACTGCACTTTAGGTTCACAGTCAATTAAAATATAAAGCCATGAGTGAATATGAAGAAAAATTGGCATTCAAAAGCTACACCTGAGAGGAAGATTATTAATGAATGACCAATTGACCACTTTTTGAATTTCAGTCTGTTCCTCTCTCAAAGTTATCAAGTGAGACTAAAAATCTCTGAATATAGAGCAAAAGTCCTATTTTTATGATGCCGTTTTGTCCTTTTTTGGAGCTCAATAATGATCAGACTTCATTCCCTATCACTGGATGGAGAAAAAAACGCCTAGAACAGTCTGTTAAACTTCTTCTGTAAAGTTCAACAGAAGAAAGAACGTCATACAGGTCTGGAATGAAATGATGGCGAGAAAATGAGAACAGAATTTTTCTTTCTGGTTGAACAAACTGTATAACTAATTTTAACCCTCAGGGTCTGTTTTTGGGATCCTTGAGATGTTTTGAGATGCCCTGACATTTGTGCTTTTTTCAGTTGCTTATAAACCTATTAATGGCACAGGTGAAATTACTGCGTGCGCATTTAATATTTAAACAGTCTTTGTGCAGTTTACAGACACTATTCAATAATGTGATTAGAGCAAAGCACTTAAGAATAAATGACTTACTAAATCAGCTGAATCGGTACTCCTTGAAATGGAACAGGTAAATTTTCAGGATTATTACGACAGTTTTATTCCTCACAGCGTAGCAAGATGAGGAAAAGGTTAGATTTGTGATACACTGGATGTTTTATCCAGCTGATGTGGGCGTTTTCATGGCATGCCTCAACATTAGCGTTTGAATAGCGCGCGCTCTCAGTGGGCGGGGTCACATTAACACGTCATATGCTATAATTAGTTCAAAGGAAAAACACTGACATCTCTATTTTCATTCAGATTACATCAACTGAGAATAGTTGCTTTTTTATTTAATTACTTCATTTAAAAGAAGAGAATTTCAGCTTCATCAAGAGAAATCTTTCGTGTCTCTGTGTCAAGTATTTACTGAGCTACAGTTCATTTTTCGGACGCGTTTTATAAAGATTTTTGCGGAGACAGAGTGAAAACACACCCTGTTTATTTGATTTATTTTACAAAAACACAAGGTTTTGATGTTACTAAGTGTGTACACAAAAAAGAAGACCCTCTATAGTTTATAATCATGTATTGATTTTATTTATATGACCATTAATGACGGAGCATTTTAAGTCTATGTTGCAGCTATGTGAAAAAAAACAGCATAAAACGCCGACGCGTTACTCGACCTCAGGGGGTTAAGACTGAAAAGCGAAGCTAAACTGCATTTTGAAACAGAGCTGAGAACGAAAACATAAATAATCATAAAACTGCCTCCTGCCATTTAAAAAAAAAAAAACAAAGTCCAATTTTCATTATCTGATTTTTTTTTTAAGCAGAACAATAAAAATTGTGTTCCACAACGATAACAACACCCACATGAGCCTTTTACGGTTTATTTAATTGAATCTGTAGGACCCATTATCATTAAAATCACACTCAATTCAAGCAGATTAATTGTCGGCTTTCTCCCTTTTATAAACCTGTTAGTAAACAGCCAACCAGCAGATGTGGAAATTGCAGATTAGTTCTCTAGAGATGCACTAACGACCATCTGTGATGGAATAAACGTTAAAAGAAATGCTAAATGAGCTATTAATCTTCTGTATTCTTCCTTTTAGTGTCTTTGGCGACGTTTGGAATGGAATACTAGCACAATCTGCAGTATGAACTGTATACTACACTACAGTGAACATTTCAGATGGTCACATGATGACCATTTCAGAATTTAAAGTTTTTTTTTTCTCACATTTTTAACCATTTAATCTAGTGCAAAAATGAACCTTCTGATTCATTCATCATACCGGAACAACTAAGTCAAGTAAAAACAGAACTTACAGTAGTATACCTATCTAAAACTAAACAGGTTTGCTGATCATGTAAAAGGAGGACACAGCTACCTGATCTTTGAGCGCATGGATGGCCATCTCATGCTCTTTCTGTTTGCTGTGCAACTGCTCCTTCAGTTCAGTGACGTTCTGAAATCACACACACAAACCGTCAGCCAGGAAGATTCAATGCATTTTGAGTATGACAGTGATGGATGCAGCAGTGTGTCTCCAGTCCATTATTTCCTGCAGATGTGCCTCAGTGCCTGACTAGTCTTTAGCCCACTCCCAAGGGTTTGCAAATGTTTATCATCATACTCCCTTAGTGGCCATTTATCGATGGCCCTCTGCGATGTGCAGCAATTTTATATTGAAAAATTTGGCAGGGCAGGGCCGGATCTCACCTGGTTGGCGGTCATTAAATCTGCCTGCAATTTCTGCACACGAAGGTTTATGGATTTGAGCTCCTCCTCTTTCCTCTGTTGGATCTCATCAATTTTAGTCCTGTAGAACCAAACGCACCATATATTATCAGGGGGTTGATGTGAATAATGTGGCTACCTTGTTTTTTGTTAAAAACTATTTTTTACAATGGGGTTCAAACTTCAAGGTTTATAACTCCTCATTGCCAAAATAAATGGGAAATACATTTCTAGAACTTAAGGTGCTAAAAGGCAGACAGTCCCTGTCGCACAATAACTGCTCTGCTGGGTTTGTCTTTCTCACCTGCTGTCATTGTAAAGTGCTTCCTTCTCAACTTGTAGCCGCTGGAAGCTGTAAGAGAAGCATAAAGAGACTTGATTCCTTATTGGCCCTAGAAACCCCCACACAGCAGTGATAAATAACAGGCAGTATCTCCTGCTCAGGGAAAACTGGCCCTGTGTTGTTGACCAGAGGGATGCAGAAAGGAGGCAGTGTGTGCTGATACAGCAGTCTACTGTGAGTGCCAGCACAAGTTCACGTTCAGACTCATTACACTGACACAGTGACTGTCGCTAGGCCACAGCTGAGCTATCACAGCACCCGGGATGATGTCATCACACGGAGAGTTTTGATTGGTTACAGCACAGAGGAAGAGTGTATTGTGGACTTGATTTAAATGGAGGATTGAAAGTCATTTATCTTGTGCTTCATAAGATAAGGTGTTCAAATGGAACATTGTCCATTTAAATGTCTTTAACTTTCATTCTTCCATATTTCAGCAGGTTTTACATGCAATGAATCAATCCATCACTGCCTTCAATTAATCATCGCACGTTGCAGTCTTACACAGGTTCAAAGGTGCACTCAAGTCATTTCTTCCTCATTAAAAAAACTACCCTAAAGAAATAAATTTACTTTATGTAAGAAATGCAAAGTGACACCAAAAATGAAGCAAAATAGTCTTCATTTTAAAAAGAATGAATATATGTCTGAATATATTAAGTGCATTTTGGGCAATAAAGAAATGTTTAATTTCCAATTTGGTAGTATGTACATTAAATGTGCTTAAAGGGATAGCTCACCCAAAAATGAATTTTCACAATTCATTTATTAACATTATTCATTGTTAACTCACCCTGGTGTTATTCTAATGCCACATGACCTTTACACACAGACACACACACACACATATACATATATATATATATATACAGTATATATACAGTATATATATATATATATATATATATATATATATATATACAAAAGGTATATAACACAAAAGGAAAAAAAAAATGCTGTTTCATTTTACATATACTACATATACATACATATATACACATATGTATATATATACATACATATATATACACATATATATATATATATACATACATATATACTGTATACATTTGTTACATATACACACATATATATATATATATATATATAAAACAAAAGGAGAAAGAAAATCCTGTTTAATTTTTTCATGAACTATCCCTTTAATATGAATTATTTCATTTTTAAAATAAAGCATTAAAGTAACTAGCACTTACCTATCTTGTTTTTTCTTCAACTTATCAGACAACTAATAAAAAAACACAATAGATTATCACGTGTCATTTTTATCATCAAGCACACATGCTATCTGAAACAGACTTGTAACACTAACTTTAGCATTTTCTTCTTGTAGTTTTGTGATGCCTGTCTGTTTCGACATCTGAAAATGAAAAGAAATGCATTGAAACAAGAAAAGTCTTTTGCATGAGGAATAAAATATGGATAAACATAAAAATAGAAAAAGAAGAAAGTCAATAATCAAAGTTACATAAATTAGCTAAAAAAAATATTTAATGCATGATAAATGTCATTTTCATGTAATTAAAATGTAATTTATTATATGATGATAAAACTGAGAGGAAAAAAAACAACTTTTTTTTATATCCAACCTTCCAAATCATTCTATTGTCTGCCACTGGGAAAACTTTTTTAACATTTAAAAGGACGTTTCATCATAGATGTGGAAGTATTCTCTGGTGCAAGGTGAAAATAAATGTCTCCAAAATTAGCACCCACGGTGAGGGTAAAAATACACACTCATCAGCAAAATGAATCGTAGCATTCAGTCCTTTTGTCTGTTTTCTGCTGTCCTGGGTATTTAGAGGGTAAAACTGATGTTTTTACCTCTAGTGTCTGGAGTTGTTCCCTCAGTAAGCATTTCTCCTCCATTTCCGTTTGAAGCTTTAATGCCACCTCTGAAACCCAGTGTTAAAATATCTTGAGTTGGAGAAGTGTTCAACTGATGCTCAGTCAAAGTCATACCATTTTGCTGCTATTTGAAGAACCATAACACATCCTTCCTTGGTTCTACTCCGTCAACTCTTAAGTGAGTTTGATAAGGTCACAACTTTAAAAGGAAGTTGTCAGAAAGATGTACTCACCGCTCAGCTCATTATCTCGCTGTTCCAGTTTGACGCGTTGCACTTCGGCCTAAAGAGCAGAAGGAGACAAAAAAAAAAATACACTGTAAAGGCAAGATATATAAAACCCCAGTAAATGCAAAAATCACTTGATTTTGACAGGAAAGCACTTTTTAAAAGCTGATTTTCTAACCCAAACAATTAGAATAAACCCAATTACTTATTCAATAAATGTTCACAGACTTCACTGTTATTCTTCACTGCCCTGCTCTCGCATTTTTTTAAATGCAAAAATGTGTTTTGTGTGAAAGGACCCTTGTACAACTTCTCTGCTCATTTAAAGCAAGGACATGCAGGCTGTATGCAGAAATATTAACCAAAAACATCATGACCTACTTTTCGTAATTCAACCAAATCATGAAGGATAAAATAAAGACCCATTCTACATGATCTCCAGCTGGATATTCTGTTTCACTTTGAAATTCCACCACAGGAAGTTAAAATCAGTAGGGAATGTTTAAAAAAAAAAAAAGTTACACAACTATTTAAAGAATAACCATTTGGCAGCAATTCTGATTTTATTAAATTTGGTCAAGCTAATGGATAGGGTGTGATTGTCAAACACTACAGGGTTCCTGCACACTTTTAAAAGTCAAATTTAAGGCTTTTTAAGACCTGAAGAAATCAAAATGAATACCATACATTAGGGGTGTGCAATATTGACAAAAATATATCTCGATATATTTTCAACGTTTTGTTGGTAATAATTAGATACTGATTGTGTTTTTGTGCTGGTGCCATGGCTGGTTTAGGCCTGTTGTTGACAGCAGACTTGTGAAGATATTCATATTTTTCATATTACATGTATATGCAGTGGTCAGTTCACAGCAGTGACAGAAATTATTAATTAATGTGCAATATTTGCCACTTTAAATCGATATTCAGGGGCATTTTCAACTATATATGGACATTTTTCTAAACTTATTTAGATAAGTTAATAATACGTACGCAAAAAAAAGACATTTTTAATTTGGAAAACATTTTGATATGAGTGTCATCTAAAATGTATAAGATTTTTCATGGCCTTATCTTTTAAAAATCTAATTTTAAGTATCTGTGGGAACCCTGTCACTAGACTCCAGTTCACTGTCCTTCCATTCCCTTTATCTTTACAGGGCTGATCTCACAGAAAAAGCTGATGGTGGCGTCTCTGCTGTGTCTGGCCACAGTTCACCCAGCATCTGTAGTCCCTGCATTAAACATGACCTCAAGTGAACTCCAACAAACTCCTCCAGATGAAGTGCAGCACTGTGTAGCTGAATAATTGATTCGCTCTGAAACTGTTAGGATACCCAGACTGCAACTTGTTTACTCAAACTTGAATTTTAGAAAGTTGCTTAAGTATATCCAGCTTCAAACTTTCAAAACTGTCACAAGCACAACGAGACGCATGACAATCAAACTCGCTTGCAAAGTAGAGGGCTTCGTTGATAGTCATCTGAGAGTTCTGGTTTTGCTGTATTGTGACATGGACATTTTGTATCCCATCAGAAGCTGTGGACATTTCAATTTTATTGGTTCTCTCATTCAAAACCTCCATTGTATGGAACAGCATCCAAACCCTGATGAGATTGAAACCTATTATCTGTTACCTGATCAATCTGATCATTTCGTGGAGCAGAAGGTTCATCGCTGTGACCGCTGGCATCTGATTGGACACCATTAGTGCCGGCCGTTCCATCGATGAGCGCTGCTTTTCCATCAGTAACATCTGCACACTCTAGAAGAGCTGCATAGACACACACAGAATACTATAAATCAATCCCGATTCATAATTCTTATCCTAAAGTGTATGTGATGAAACATTGATACGGACTGGATGCATGAGCTCCCCTCACCTGTCAATTTCTTCTGCAGGGCAGAGTTTTCAGCCTGAAGGCGCAGGAGCTCAGCGTCCACTGGAACAGAGGCGGGGCTGGAGGCGGTTCTTTCCAAACCTTGACCCTCCCTTAATCCTCGATTCTCCAACTCTAACTGCTCAATCTGGGAACATAACTGCACCAACACACAGCAACTGATTAGAAAATCGAAAAAAATAAAAACATGGTGTGACATGGTAGAGAGTCTGTTTGTATTGTGTTCAATCATCATCTGACATGCAACTTTTATTAAAGTGCTTACACTACTATCTAAAAGTTTAGGACCTGCAAGTTTAAAACAACTTTCTATCCATCAAAGAATCATGAACAATTTTTGATCACGGTTTATCAACTGTTTTCAACATTAATAATGAAAAGAAATGTTACTTGAGTGACAAATTAGCATATTAGAATTATTTCTGAAGGATCATACACTGAAAATTCTGCTTTGATCACAAGAATAAATTACATTAATATCAAATAATAATACATGATATTACTATATTTTTTTATTAAATAAATGCAGTCTTGGGGAGTATAAGAAACATATCTGCCCCTAAACAGTCTTTCATAACAAAAAGGGAGCTAGCTGCAAATTTGTCTAAATTGTCCTATTAGTCTTGTGACTACTGTGTGAGGTCAGGGGTGGGCGATATGACCAAAATTGTGTTTCACGGTATGACTAATTTTATTTCACGGTAACAATATGTTTCACGATATAGTTATTTATATATGTAGTTATCCTCAAAAAAAAATTAAAAAAAAATAAAAAATCGACAAAAAGGGCTTTGTATAATAAATAAACCCAAATACTTTAGAAATGAAAAGTATGTCACCTTGTTTGATTTTTATTTTATTTTGGTAACTCATTTCTTTGGTAAACTATATTTATAGCAAAATATAGTAAACAAAAAACACTCATCAACTTTTAGATGAACTTCCCAGATATTAAAAAGGCCTAAACTTCATGCTTTCCCCGTTGCGAACGTGCACTCCTCTAAACTGTAGCCTGGGTGCTGCTCTGCTCTAGTTGACGGCTGTGCCTTTCCCCCAAAAAATATCTGATCTGCTTTCTCCATGTTTCTTTGACAAATCTCGGCATATCAGTCTCACGCGCTGCACAGGAGTTAACCACACCCACTTATTTACGTTTCGCGGTTTATGCGGAATAAAAAAATCTGTTATGGTTGACGTTTTCTACCGCTGTAACGATATATATCGTCATATCGCCCAGCCCTATGTGAGGCGAATAAAGTTCTGGTCATCCACCTTATTTTCCATGTAAGACTGGGAGCTGGCATTTGTAAATTGAATGTGCAAGGCTTCAAAATCCTCTTCTAGTTATTTTCAGCAGTAGAAACCAGCTTATTATGCTGCTTGATATTGCAAACAGGCATTTCTGACCATATTATTAATTATAAACACACTGGTTTGTAGCGTAAATAGTTATACTATTTACTTCACTTCTTGTCATTCTTCTAGTTATTTGCCTATAGCGGATAATGAATCAGAAATTTCACAGATTAACAGAAAATCGCTTACTTCATAGTTGGAAAATAAGGATTACTGTGTTCCACAGAGTGTGAGCAATGCATTTCTGGTGTACTTGTGCATAAGTTGTCTGGGTTCGCATGCTCATGTTCATGACAGGGGTTCAATAATGTGTGTGTGCTCAGCACCTTGGACAGCTCTTGCATGAGAGTGCTGTTCTGCAGCCTGAAGTCATCTTCCTGACTGTGTAACTTGCCCTGAAGCATTTCATTCTCACTGAGTAAGGCATCTACTTCCTGAAAAATAGAATACAGCACGGTAACCAGACGGGGCGTTTTCGCATACTACTCTCTCTGGATATCATATCATTGCATTTGTATTCATAGCGATTATGGTTAAAAATGAAAAGCTGATTTTCAGAAGAAATCTCACCTGTGCTTTCTTGCTCTTGTTTAAAGCCTAAGGGTGAAAATGAAGACTTTCATTAGACTTCATTAGCAAATGGACAACTTCTTTCAATATGACAACATACACAAGATGAAGAAACAATGACTGCACTTTTTAAATATTTTTAAAGTCCCCATGAAATCGAAATCAATGTGGCGGATCCATGCACATCATTTTTTTTCATGTGCTCATAATCTTTAATCAAAATAATTTCCCCTCCCTCTTCTCAGCAACATCTCTTAAAGCGACTTAAATTGCTATACATGTCAGAGGTTGCACGCCTCTGGAGCGTCTTGCTCAGGGACACATTGGTGTCTCACAGTGGATTTGAACCCGGGTCTCTCACACCAAAGGCATGTGTCTTGTCCACTGCGCTTTTGCTTATAAAAACCCTTTGACCTAAAATATTTACTTAATAAAAGCTAATATATCAATAATTGAACAACATATTTCCACTCAATCTCCACCCCGTGAGGGCGAGACAACCTGTCACTCACATCCACCAATAGCAAACCACAACCATCAATTCCCAATGAACCAAGTCAAGTCCTGTCCTAAATCTTTCCATTTCACTCAAATATACGTCACAATAGGTAAGAAAAGACTATCGCAACTTCTGTTTCATGACAGCTTTGAAGTAGTGATGTTGAAAGTAAACTCTAAAATTATTACTATGAACATTTTCAGCAAACTGCTTCACTATCCTAATTTGGTCCTGGAGGGCCGCTGTCCTGCAGAGTTTAGCTCCAACCCTGATCAAACACACCTGAGCAAGCTAATCAAGGTCTTCAGGATCACTAGAAACTCACAGCACAGGTAGGTGTGTTTGATCAGGGTTTGTAGCTAAACTCTGCAGGACAGTGGCCCTCCAGGACTGAGTTTGAGAAACCCTCAAGTCTTAGGCCATCAATGTGTACTTACATTTACGAGTCATTAAATCATGTTTAATTTGGACTTCTCTGTGCATGCTCTTTGAGGTGGTGACCATAGACCTCCATTATATGACTGACAAACAAGAACGGTTTGACCTAAAAATATCAAAATTGAAACTACTGCAGAAACAAAGACACCTACATCTTCGATGCCCTTGAGGTAAGCTAAAACATACCAAAATTAATTTCAAAGTCAACTATCCCTTGAAGGAAACGATGAGCAGTGCTACATTTTGATCACTGATAAATTGACCTCTATCACATGACAATGACTTGCTGAAAAATCAAGGTAAACACTACCTTCTGCGCTTTGATATAGTCTTTCTCCAAGTTCGAGGTCTTCTGACGGACACTGTTGAGTTCTGTAATACAGAATATGAAGTTAACATACAAAATGATACACATATACTTGCATTTATCACTTTTGACAGACAGCTGCACAAGCATAAACTGCTATGGCATTTTGGTAATAGTAATTAAGAGGCCCATAGAGAAGGAAGTGAATAGTTGAAATAAAGTCATTATTTTTGTTTGTTTTTGCGCACAAAAAGTATTCTCGTCGTTTGATAAAGTTGAGATAGAGCCACTGTAGTCACTTGGACTATTTTAACGATGTCTTTAATAACTTTTCGAGGCCGGCAAGTTTCAATTCCTCAAGAAGCCTATGGACTAGTATGGAGGAGTGATCCAGCTCTCAGATTTCATCAAATATATCTTAATTCGTGTTCTGAAGATGAACGGAGGTGTTACGGGTAGGGATCATGGGACGATAACCGGTTTCACGATAAACCGTGATAAAATGTACTGACGGTTAGTATTATCGTTTAAAATTTAATTATCATTAAAACCGTGTTTGATTATCGTGATTTTAATAACTAACTGAATCCTGTCGGCCAGTCTGACGCAGGCGCGCAGCACGCAATATTTTTTTTAATTACTATTCGAGAAGGAATGGTGGAAGGCAGTGACCATGCTCAGGAGATTTTTCAGCCTTTTAAGAGGACCAAATCTGAGGTGTGGTCATATTGGGTTTTGCAAAAAACTATTAAAAATAACTTTTGGAAATAACAATCACAGTCCTGGACACTGAGTGAGCTTACACATTAAGATAATATCAGATTTTCTCCAGTCACTGTTAAAAAACAAGCTAACAATCCTTGCTAACTAGCGTTAGTGAAGCGGCCAGACGGATCTTTCTGCCTCCACCTAAGCTCCGCCCACAAAAAAACGTCACCATGTTTACCAACTGTAAAAGGGTCTATAGAATCTTGCTTAAAAACTGCATAGAGAGGCTTGTTTTATTTGTTGTTTGTTGATTTTCAATTATAAAACTTGTTGAAATGTTTTCAGTGTGAGCATCAGTTCTTTTTGAGCACTTTCATAAATTTTTAACAAAACCGTGATAATATTGATAATCACGATTATTTTGGACACTATAATCGTGATATGAAATTTTCATACCGTCCCATCCTTAGTTACGGGGTTGGAACAACATGAGGGTGAATTATCCCTTTAAAATGGACTTATAACTGGTGCAACCGGTTGACAGAATTAGAATGCCTATCTTTATATAATTCCTACCTCCTTCACATATTCAATTATTAATTAATTTTGTATAATATTTTGATTGTGCTACCAGCTGCCAAAAAGAGTTTAATTCTCAGAAATGTTTTGACATTTAAATAGGCAAAATACAGCACTACAAATAACCACAGAAAATGTTCAAAAAATCAATTCAATACCTTTTTTGTCATATAATATAAACTTTAACTTTATATATTCATATAAACTTTATTTATATGAAAAAGTTCAGTGGAATAGATGCAATAAGACACCAGATTTTAATAACAAACTGCAATCTACCGTGTTAATGAGTAATGACGCAAACAGGTCAGCTGGTCTGTCTTGAATAAGCAAAGGTGTAAAGTTACATCTCTCTACTCACCAGCTGTATTTTTTCGAAGCTCATCAGATAGTTGGTAGTTCTGTGTTCTCAGCTCCAAGAGCTGAGCCTGACCAAATACGCATTAAAAGAGTTTAACAGAGCAAAAGATTGTGTACTGGTGTTAACAGGGCATTTAATTAAGGTACATATTGATTATTCCAAAACAGAAATTAAGACAACACATCATCATAAAACCATAATTCAAATCTCAGCGTCTTCATATGCAATGAATCATGTTAATACAATTATTTACAAAGTGTAAATACATAATGGAAAACATTTCATTAAAGAGTCTGGTTGCTATAACTGAATATTAGATGCTTCTGGGAAATGTAAACAAAACAATGGTAGCGCAAAACAATAGAGATATGATATTTAGCATCTTAAAATTCACTCGAAACACGTCTCCAAAACTAAATATATAATTTTTAAACCCGTCAGTTGTGTAGAAAAGAAATATTACCAGCTGTTTGACGTGCTAACGGTCATTAATTACAGGTTAGCATGCTAACGGGCTAAACACATCTGTATTGTATGTCACAAACTCGTCATATATATACTACATTCCGTGTCATTTCAACAAACAACCGTTTCATTAGCCAATCTATTACATGCATTAATGAAAAATATCGTGATAGTCAATTAAAACTATTTTCCGCCTTATAACAGTTAACAGTTAGCTTGGCAGGTCAACGGCTAGAGCTAACAGAGTCCCAATCCGCTCAGATGAATGTCAACTTCAACCATAAAATATACCCGTTTACACATATTACCACCGAACATCAATGTTGAACACATTAAATATCTCATATGTGGAATAAAAATTGTGGTAGATGTCAAAACCAAGCGCAAATAAACAGATTTGTACCTGCATACGGTGGAACTCCTCCTCTGACAGTGCTTGCGCCATCTTCACTAGAGCAAAACACTGCTGGGCAGAATAAAACTCTCTCTATCTGCTATTACGTTGTTTTCTGACAGCTTTGTATTACCGAAATAATTGTCATTCTGTTTAGTTGAAGGTTAAGCTGCAGCTTTCTGATGTCGCCCATTAAACGCATTGGCTTGCTGAGGGAAAAACGCCACCATGAGTAATGGCGGCTCCTGTCCTGAAGATGGCGCACTCAGACAATGTATTCACTGACTGCTGAAGTTCTGGGGACGAGTGACTTGTGAGCCGACTAACTCGACGCTTGTCACAAATTATTTTTAGATATTGACAGATCAAGCACTCACATAGATTAATGAATAGATTTTATAGTCTATATTTGTCACCACAGTCAAAGAGACAATCAACAGTGTAAATAACCTGGCTTACAGTCTATGGTTGTGACAGAGAATGAAGAAAAAAGGGTAAATGTTTCTAGAAATGAAAACTCTTGCAGGATCACATAACAGAAACCAAATATTCTGACAAGGTTTGACAAGTCAATGAACTTGTATCTTTAGAAAAAGTATGAGCAACATCTGAGTGTCAAATGCGCAGTTAACTTTTACAAGCAGTACATACTTCTCAATCTCCAATATATGATTTAAAATGGCATGGATAAAAAATCATCCTGCTTTTGGATGTAATTCAGCATTTTATTAATTGTTATTAAAGTGGGCCAGTTTGCACAGCTGCTTTCTTAGCAAAATAATACAGTAGGCCTATTGAAATTTTTAAGAAAATAGTTTTTTTTTTTTTTTACAATGAAACATTTCTTATTATTACATGCAGTACATTCAGGATGATCTAGACATGCCACATACACATAAAAGTCATGATTAAACTCATGATTCAACAGAGGCACATACATATGTACTTTATTAGTAAAACAGTTTGTCATTGCAAACTCTGTTGCCAGCAGAACAAGGACTCAAAAGTTGAACTGAAAAATGAACATGAATTTCAGTACTTTATTAAGGAACAAGCCACCATACGAACCCACAAACAAGGAAGACTTGTATTCAATGTAGCCACTTCTCCCATTTAAGCAAACGCACTGAATGTAAAACAGGCCAGTAGGATACACAATGCTAGCAGGGCCGTCCCGCAGTCTGATAGCGTTTGGTTTGTGGTCCCCTCGGTCCTTTTGAGATCTGGGGTGGGGGTGCACCGGCTGCACTATGGACGGCCCTGGCTACAAGAGAGACAGAAGGCCAGTGTCTGATGCGTTCTGTCTATCTGATCTCCCCCTGTCTGTATAACTCCTGCCTGGCTGTGGGGTAGTGGAGTATTTTGGGAGATTACAGATAAAGAGACGGTCCTCTTCCTTTTTGATCCAACGCAGCAGTTTAGTGAGTTCACTGATTGCTGATTTCTTAGTGATAAGAGGAGTAAAGCAGGCGTACATCTCAAACTTGCCAGTGACCTATAGAACAAGAGGGCGAGTTTAGGAAATACACACTGTAAATATTAAATACCATTCAAAAGGTTGGGGTTGGAATTTGATGTTTTTAAATGTTTTTGAAATAAGTCACTTATGCTCACTTGGGGACTGCATTTATTCGATGCAGTAAACAAATTAATATTGTGAAATATTGTTACAATTTCAAATAGCCCCAATTGATTTCTATTTGAATATATTTTAAAAACTAATTTATTCCTGGGATCAAAGCTGAATTTCCAGCATCCTTCAGAAATCAGTCTAATATTCTCAAAAAAAAAAATATATATATAAATATATTATAAAAAAATAATAATTATATATATATATATATATATATATATATATATATATATATATATATATATATATGTATATATGAAGAGTTCAGATGCAAAAGCCTCTAAATGCCATTTGAAATTTTCCTCTTTAATGATGATTTTTACCAAACTTGTATATTTAAGTTCAGTAATTTCACTTAAATGGCAATGATAATTACCTATTAATTTTTATTTAAGTGGACTTACTGAACTTAAATATACAAGTTTGATAAAAATCATCATTAAAGAAGAAAATTTCAAATGGCATTTAGAGGCTTTTGCATCTGAACTCTTCATATACACACACACACACAAATACTGTATACGCACACAATAAGAAAACCTAGGTCAGTTTTGTTTACTTATTGAATGCTTTAAACCTAGAACATTCTTTCAAGTATCCTGAACTTAAGTTCTTGACTCTTCTAAAAATAGATTGTCACATACCCAAGCCAGCAGAGTTTCTCTTTCTGCAGAATGGTAGATGAGTTTAAGGGGTCGTGACATACTATGGATACGATTGTGCATGTTTCGATACAGATCCAGCAAACGTATCTTCTCATCCTGGGTTCTGTATGCCACATCCATCTCTGGGCTGAGTGAAGCGATATAAGAAAAGCGATCATTTTTAGCCTGATAATAGTGTGTGCATCATCGATTACAACAGACATTATTCACGCAGGCATGTGACCTGATCACACCATCTACAATATTACAGTGGCAGAGATGTGACTTATGAAAACATAGGCTGTCAATGCAAATCAGATTATGAAAACAGAACTCAATTTCAGTAAATTTGAGATAGACACGGTTTAAACAGACACAGACTGTTTCCACACATCATGTGGTCTTTGATGCTTCAGTCTAATCATTCAGTTGACCATTATTTGCTTGCATTTTTTTTTTTTGCATAAAAGGCACCTCTTGAGTCTCAACAGGGTCTGAAACATTTCAGCCATGCTGTGATTAGCCGAATCAAGTGATTACTGTTGTAGAATTCATGGCAAAGTGGTCTAATCTTTTGCAGAATGTGAAAATCCTGGATTATAGGCCATCGTTTATCCGAATATGAGACCCATCTGGTGTTTCTGCTGGCAAAAGAGCCACTGATTCTGATAAATGAGTCAAAACACTAATGAATTGTTCGCGCAACTTGATTGGATGATGAAAAGTGGGTGTTTTCAGAGTCAGATCTTAATAGTCCCTGCTTTTGAGAAGACTTTTTGCCGAATAATCTACTCTTATTTGTCAGCATTGTTGTAGCATTTAATTAATTAATGTTAACTGTCTATAGATTTTTCACTGTTGGTTAACATTATTTTTCCTGTACTTGAGGCCCATGTCATCCGAAAAGAGAAGTCGGTAACACTTTACTTGAAGGGGTGTGCATAAGACTGACAGGACACCTTCATAACCATGACATGACATATGTCTTGAATATGAAGTAAAGTTTATGCATGTTTATGACAACTGTCATTAAGTGACTTTCGCTCAATAATGACATTTTGAATGCAAATATGACATTGTTTAAGATGTCTTTGTTAAACTGTTAAACTGTCATGTGGTTGGCTTTGACAGTTTGAAATGAAGCACTACAAGCTACTCACCATGTGAACTGTGAAAGCTGGCGATGGTGGTCTTGCACATTTGAGGGCTTATACAGGAAGTGCCTGAGATTAGCTACATCAATATTATCAAAACAGCTCATCTGAGTGTTTGCCACACACTGCAAGGCATTCTGGGATGCGAAAGCTTCTTCAATTTTCCTTTTGCACTCTGCCATGGCATAAAAAGCTTCTTTATCTGTAGACAGAAGAACAAGGCATACAGTACATTCGGGCGGGTCTAGATATGCCACATAAGCATAGAAGTAACAGTCATGATTGAACAGAGGCAGGCAGATGGGCGTCCATATCTCTCCAGCCTGAAAAGCAGAGGCTTTGATGAGGTTGAAGAGGAGATGAAGGTCACTGGGTTTTAGCCTAGCGTCCTCTAGGACCGTCTTCTCCTGAACGATGGAGACAAGTCGGTTATTGGCAATGAGAAAGGAAAAGACCAGATTCGGGGTGACGGCTTTCTGTAGGATTTGACTGAGAACGTCTCTGGAAGAGGATGGCAGAGGCAGGCATTGGACCGCCGAGAGCATGAAGCCGGGATCAGAATCCATGACATCGAGAAGGCTGTCCAGAATCTTCTCTGAGCCAAACAGCAGACGCCGTAGGTCATAGTTCTTCCGGCGCTCAAAGATACGATTTATGCTGGCCTGTGTGAGAAGGCTGACTATCTGATGATAAACATGGAGGAGCTCACTGCGGAGCTGCTGCTCAGACTGGCGAGTGGAAGAAACGGACACAAACACCAGCGGCCCCTTCTGCAAAAATACCACTGTGCGATTATCTGAGAGAAGCACAGGGAAAGAACATTGTAAAATTAGCTGTTAAGTGTTGTCATATCAAATACCTCTGGAAAGATGAATGTGTATTTAAAATGGGTCATTTATGTAGAAGAAATGTGAAATTATTTTTAAATTTGGAGCTTTCTAGACTGAGAAAAGCCAGAAAATGTATTTTTGGCTAATGTGGATGAAAGACAACAACTCCCAGAATGCACTTGCTTCGCTGCCCTTGGAGGCCACGCCTACCAGTAAAAGGGCAGTAGTTAAACTTAAACAACAAGTCTACTCTACTTGTGAGTCTCTGTGATGAGTCTGTCCGAAAATGTGTTTCGAGATCGCCCAAAATGTCCGGGATTCGGCTTTTGCGTTCTACACTTACTGTGGCGAGCAGGACGAGTGAGGGCCGCGGGAGAACAGCGCGGGGACGGTTGCGTGATTAGCTACCGATGAGAGACCGGTCTCGCATCTCTCACGGAGGAGCAGGAATTTTCTTGGCAATGTTAAAACACACATCGACCGATCACTTTTTTAGCGTTCATGTAAACACTACATTCAGATTCACCAATCAGATTCAATTCAGTTAGATTGAAACAAAAGGTGTGCATGTAAACAATGCATGGCGACCGCAGAAAGCAAAAGCTGAATCCCGGACATAGACGGCCGGAAATGTCCGGGAAAAAGAGGACGGTAAATTACTGCTCAGCTCTCTATACAGAACAAGAGCCTGCTAGTTTACCTTCCAAAAAAGATGGCTGACACTATGTGTAATCCCAATCCTCCATAATGCATCCGTCTGCAATTAAGTACCTTCCGTCCATATTTTCAAAAAGGAAAGAGTAAATTTGAGTTTATTCTGATTAAAGTTGCTGCTCGCAAATTGATATTTTAGTTTAGTGCTGCACTATCAGACTTAAAACCTAAATGAAGATGGTGGATCTCACCTGAAAAAATAGATTGAATTATGTTGCCTCCAGCCTGGACGAAGGAGACCAGCGCCATCATAACACCCATGGTGGAGGACAAGGCCTCCTCGTTGCCATAGCGTGAGTAAATAGGTTTACCAGCCTCGCTCAGCACAAACACATGCTTCCTGTGTTGCTTCCAACTCTCTGACATTATATCTTCATTCTGATAAGACAGACCTGGGACATCCACAGCACAACCCCCAGAGGGGTCCTCTTTCTGCCCGTTGAGGTTCGCCTGTGCCAAGCAAGATGGAAACTCACCAGAATCCTCTGTTAGGGTCTCCTCAGGTTGAAACTCCCAGCTTCCTCTATTCTCGCTCCTGTGCATGTCGTCTCTTTCTCATTTCCCTCAAAGTGAAAATCTTCAGCATCTGGACTGTTCTTTTAAGGGTGTAAACACTTGTTCTATTGATGTCACACAATGGATCTCTGTGGCTCTCCATTACTCACTCTGGAATCTCAGAGGTATCACATGATGCCTGGGGATCAGAGAACGGTTAAAACTGTGTAATAGGATGAACATGATGCTTCGCTTCTTGCTGAAAGAACGTGTCTGTGCCATTGCTGACTTAGATTATATTAAAGTGAACATAAAGCTGCATGTTTGAATGCTAAAGCACTGTCAAGATGGAGTAGAAATGTGCATCCAGGTGTACAATTAGGACTCGGAGTATTTTGACAATGTTTTGGACGATTTGATGAAACCATCACACCTAGGCAACCTATTGATTTAGGTCTTAGATTTAGACATCGAAAACAAGAAATAAAAGTGAAATTGATATGATATATAAATGTAAAAGATAATAAACATTTATCAAAATAATTAATAAAAAATACAGTCCATACAAATTAAAGGCTGAATGCTACCACATACTGTAGCATCACAATCACAATTAACCTCAAACCCATAGCCAATTATGACAGGCCTAACTCTGGAATAACATTAGACTACTAACGTTAGTATGACTAGGCTATAGTATACTAATATTATTTTGCAATATATTTAAACTGTAAAAATCGCTAAATTAATTTCATAATGACTGACAGTGTAGCCTAGGCTAATTTTGGCGAAAACTCTTCTATTAGGCCTATAAGCTGGTTAGGGTTTGTCCTATAATGACTTTAGGGCAGATCAGTTCACCATGTGGAAGTTACTACTTACACGTTTGGAAATAGCAATAATTGTGTCATAATGTGGTTGTGGTCACTGGACAAGTTATCTTTCTATTTCACTTCACAATAGACGGCAAAGATTAGTGAAGAGCAAAAGTGTCTACTCTGTAATCGACGATTTCTCAGTTTTATTTTTATTAGTGTTATTCAGCGATCTCGTGCTGCCCAAAGGATGATGGTAAATGTAAAGTTAGTCTAGTTTATAATTTTCACAAGCGAAATGAGGGAGTGTTGTTTGTGGTTTCTCCCTTTACCGCTTCAGGTGACCGGAGTAACGGTTCTGACCGCGGATTGGCTGGAATGATAAAGTAGGTGTGGCGACGGCTGATGATTGACAACGCCGTACATGAAGTTGACCATAGACTAACAACAATCAGCGGGAGAAACTTCCCTGTGTCAGGTTTGCTGCCTGGATAACTTTACCAAGACGGAAACAGGGCATATAAGCGGCTAAATTATCATGTATTTGTGCTAAAGAAAGTTCAAAGAGTATAAAAAAAGGACACAGTAAAATGCTGATGAGAGTGAGTATATGGTGATGGAAGCGCACCTGTTGAGTTTCGTGGAGCGGGTCCGCAGTTTGTCCGACCATGGCAGCAGTGGAGACCAATTCATCTCAACTGAGTTCAGCGTAAGTCCTAAACCTTTATAGTCTACCTCCCTTTAGTTAAATAACCTCGTTGGCAATGCTTCATATTACTTACTTATCACACAATGCTATTATTATGTTTTGGATATTGTCATGTTATGGCTACAGCCAAAATGTCATTACAACAAACTTCTCTTTGTGTAACGTTTTGCTTGAGAAAAAATGTATTCTGTTATTTGTATTGGTCGCCTATGTTGTGTAGCCTTACGGAAATTCTGTGGTGAGATTATGGTTCAGTGATGGTAATACCATCATTTGGGAAATACACAATACACATAGCCTGTGGCATTCCCAGGCAGGCTAGCCTACTTCTAAGAATACCATGTTTTTTGGAAATCATATCAAAAGGACCACCACTGTATCATTGCATTACCATTTTTAGGCATGACACCATGGAAATGACATCACTATTTGAAGTACCTTGTTTAAATACCATGGTATATGATTATGGTAATCTCATTTCCATGGAATATAACCATACTGAATCATCACTATACCGTGGTACCTAGAGTATGTTTTTGCGTAAATATGATCAATTTGTGCACATTTATAACTACATGAACGTGCTTTAGTTTCTAATTTTTTGAGTGAGAATTAGTTTTACCTTTGTGTTAAATATCTTTAGACAGTTTCTTTGCAAATGAGTTGATGACTGCATGCTATAAAAAAAACTGTTCACACAACATTTGCATGAGCAACAGTAAACAGAACTGAAATATTTTACTGCTCATTCCACTTCATTTCAGAATCTTAAACCAGCTGACAGGGAACCTTCTGGAAAGATTCACTCAGTTATGAACAAACGTTCTTCCAGTAATAGAAAGTTCATTTAAAGATATGTGGTCTTTAATAACATTCTCAAAACATTGGCACGCAAAAAAAAAAATATATATATATATATATATATATTCTACATTGTTCATGGAACATCTTTCAAACATTTTTAAACATTGCTACTTTCAGAAGTTCATTCAAAGTGTTTCATAATTGCATTATGTTTGCAAAATGATCAAATGTAACTTTCCCTTAATGTATTCTCTAACGTTCTTATAATCAAGAAAAAAAGTTTTCAAAACGTCTTGGTTTAATGTTTTAAACTTTCAGAGGACATATATAATGTTTGAGACATTTATGTTCTCTGCCAGTGAACTTTAATAATCTGAAATCATAATTATCGTAGACTTAAAGGCATAGTTCACCCAAAAAATAAAAATTCTGTCATCATTTACTCACTCAAGTTGTTGCAAACCTGCATGCATTTCTTTTTTTTCTGTTGAATGTAAAAGATGATATTTAGAACAATATGGAACTACCAAACAGTTGACGGGCACAAATGACTTTCAGTTTCTTCCATGTATGGACTAAAATACTATGGAAGTCAATGGTCAAGTCAATCAACTGTCTGGTTACTGACATTCTTCAAAATATCTTCTTTTGTGTTCAACAGAAGAAAGAAACACACAGTTTTGGAACAACTTGAGGGTGAGTAAATGATGACAGAATTTTTATTTTCGGATGAAGTATCACGTTAACTGTTCGTTATTACAATCTGCTTGTGGTTACAATGAGACCAACGTTTTACAGAAGTGTCTGTTGCTTTTTGACTCCTTTGGCTGCATTAGTAAAAGTAAGAGGGCATTTGTAAGAGCCACAATCTACAGTTCCTCATTAGTTTTCACGGTTTTGAACTACTCAGAAGATAAAGCGCCTGTGGAAAAAAAAACACTCAAGACTTTATTGCTTGTGGTAAAGGGGATATAAGTTGTTTGTGATGCTCTGTGGCTTCTTTTACAGAGACCCAGCCAAGAGCATTGTGTTGAAAATAACCCATGTGAGATGATCTCTTCTGTTTTTAAGAAGTGGAAGTAAAGAGCAGCTTATAGTGGGTGGCTACCTCTATTTACAGACATTCATTACCTGTTTGTTTGTTTGATATGAGTTAGGGGTTTTTCGCTAGCAACTCTTAGGTCCGTATTACACATACTTCAGTTCATATACTGTTGCACATTTTTTCAGCTTGCACATGCTTGGTGACAAGTGTGTTGAAGGATCGTAGCGCTGAACTGAAGCAGCGCACAATGACCACTTGCTGCTTACACACCACATACTTACAGACCGGATATGCGCTGCAAACGGATCATGTGTGAAACAGGAATGCATGAATGGATCAAAAGCATACCTTGAATGCAATTCAAATCCCTTTGCATAAAAAAAGCATCTGCCAAATGAATGAATGTAATGTAAATGTTTAAGTCAATGTTATACTTTCATTATGTAGTAGAAAAATAGCTTTAATTCGGGTTTGATCTGTAATGTTTCAAAACCACATCCACTCTCAAAAAGACCCTTCCATGAAGCAACAGGATGCCACCTTGTGGACAGAAATTGCAACTGTGATGTATATATAAAATAATAATAATAATAATAATAATAATATATTTTTGATCTCATACCTGTGTGTTTCCTCTTTTCTTTTTTCAGTTGATACGACAGAAAAGTGCATCATTGAAAGAGGAATATGGCCTGACCACTGTGGCAGGAGAAATCAAAGAAAATGTGAAGAAAAACCGCTATAGGGATATTCTACCCTGTACGTAGTCTTCTCAGAGGAGGTTTATTTTAATTCTATTAAAGGTTATTAAGGCTTTTTCTAGGTGAAACAGTTTCTTTAATTAAATTCAATGCAATTCACACCATGCCATTGTTATAAGAAATATGTGTTAGCTGATAACATTGTCTGTCCAAAATCAACGTTTTAGGTTAAAAGTTCTGTTAAATTCAATGCAATTCAATTACTCCTGCAGTGAGACTTTAAAAATATATATTTAGCATAATTATAGAATGAAAATGTTGCAAGTGCTTAACAATAAGGCTTTTTGTGCTGGCCCAGTCAGACTAATATTTTCACTGGTCCCTCCACATACTATATTGCATTTAATTTAGCTTTTTTTTTTTCATGACAAAAACAAATATTTATATTTGTTAATATATGTGGGTGCACTCTGTATAATTATTTTATATATATATATATATATATATATAAAGACACACATGCATTTATATTTATATATATATATATTTATATGTAATATAAATTATATATAAATCTATATACATGGAAATGTTTCTTAAATATATACAAGCGTGTGTGTATTTATATATAAAATAATTATACACAGTGCACCCAGGTATATTATGTAAACACAAACTTTTATTTTGGATGCGATTAATCGCGATTAATCGTTTGACAGCCCTAATAATAACTAATAATACATTTTATAGCTTCAATATAACTCATGACACACAAATTCACAAACGTACTTTTACAGAAAAACAATGGCATATATGGTGTTTTTTATTTTTTATTTTATTTACAACCCAATCCAGCTAAGACTAACACTATTTGTGTGTTAGTATATTACATACTTTAATGTCCTATCAGGATTTTCCCATCTGACAGTGAGCTCAGATCTCATCAGCTCTGAAATATATGTGACTCACAGTTCCTCTCAGTGTGACACAAGTTATTTTACATGATTATCTGTCACATCTGTCAAAACATGCCTCCTATAGTTATAGTACTATTTTTTAGCATTGCAGTGCCAAAAGCATGTCATAATATTTCATAAGTGAGTCTCCACAATGTGTTTCCTGATAAATTATTTTGAGTTACTCACACTGATGGAGGGAAAAATATGCAAATTCTTGTTATTTTTCTTTTTTTGTATTCCAGATGATCAGTCCAGAGTCTGTCTAACTCCAACCACATCTGAATATGAGTCTGATTATATTAATGCCAGCTTCATCAAGGTACTTCAGTGTTTTAAAGGGATAGTTCACTTGGAAATTAATTTTTGGTATGTTTTAGCTTACCTCAAGGGCATCCCAGATGTAGGTGTCTTTGTTTCCGCAGTAGTTTCAATTTTGATATTTTTAGGTTAAACTGTTCTTGTCTGTCAGTCATACAATGGAGGTCTATGGTCACCACCTCAAAGAGCATGCACAGAGAAGTCCAAATTAAACACGATTTAATGACTCGCAAATGTAAGTACACAATTGATGGCCTAAGACACGAAACGAGTTGTTTGTGTGAGAAAAAAAGCGCTTGTCGGCGCGGGCGCTTCGGTCTGCACAATCACTAGGATGTGACTCAGGTAAAAATGATATAAATACTGTTCGTTTTCTCGCACAAACCACTCATTTCGTGTCTTAGGCAATCAATGTGTACTTACATTTACGAGTCATTAAATCATGTTTAATTTGGACTTCTATGTGCACACTCTTTGAGGTGGTGACCATAGACCTCCATTATATGACTGACAGACAAGTATACAAATTTAAAATACTGCGGAAACAAAGACACCTACATCTTGCATGCCCTTGAGGTAAGCTAAAACATACCAAAAGTTAATTTCAAAGTGAACTATCCTTTAAAGTTCAACACTTCTTTAATGGAGCACCTTGCACTTTATTTGTGATTGAAAAAAAAAAGATTTAAATTATTATAATTTTCTATATTTTTTTGGCCACTAGGGAGCTGCTAGAAACAAGATGTATATTGCCACCCAAGGCCCTGTGAGCAGCACTGTGGTTGACTTCTGGCGTATGATTTGGCAACACAATGTAAAGGTAATTTCTTTCTATATTTGCGTTATAGTTTCAATGCATAATTGTATTGCTTTTGAACTATTTTCACTTTTTAAAGTCTGGCTGTTCTTTTTTTGTCAGGTCATAATCATGGCTTGTCGTGAGATCGAGATGGGGAAGGTAATCTTAATATTTCCTTTGTTGTTCTGTGTCATATGCCTGTCATTTTCTTGCCATTTACTGTTTTAACAACTGCTGTGTTGTTTAGAAAAAATGTGAAGTCTACTGGGCATCAACCACAGACACATCCACTTTTGGCCCCTTTACTGTCTCAACTGTAAGTGTTTTCTGTGCTTCTCAACAATGAACAATGTGTGTAATTCAACAGTTAGCTCTAAGAGACAGGATATTGATCTTTCACAACAGTTCCTTCTGATGTTATCTCCACGCTTCATGAGAGTTTTGTCAGTTTTTTTGTCTGCAGTTTGATGCAAAGTGTAGTTCATGCAGTTTTAAGGCCCCACTAGATGAAGTTCTCCTGATTTCTGTCATTTTTTGTCTTTAGCTTGAGGAGTTGCGGCCAAATGAGGAAGTCGTTGTTCGGACGTTGGTGGTAAAATATTGTGATGTAAGTGGTGTGTCATTAGTAGATGTAGTAGATGTGGTATAGACCTGATGTAATGGAATTCTATATATATACATACATATATATATATATATATATATATATATATATGTATGTGTGTGTATATATATATATATATATATATGTATATATATATATGAAGAGTTCAGATGCAAAAGCCTCTAAGTGCCATTTGAAATTTTATTCTAAAATGATCATTTTTATCAAGCTTGTATATTTAAGTTCAGTAATTTCACTTACAGTAAATGGCAATGAAGATTACCTATTAATTGTCATTTAAGTGAAATTACTGAACTTAAATATGCAAGCTTGATAAAAATAGTCATTTTAGAAGAAAATTTCAAATGGCATTTAGAGGCTTTTGCATCTGAACTCTTCATATATATATATATATATATATATATATGCAGATGAGAGAGTTGAAATGTTATGGTGAATTGTTCCTTTGAGAGCGTTTCTATTTAAAGAAAATCTGTCAAACCACAAAATTGCAGTGTACTTCATTTTGGGTGTCTTGTAAAAACACTGTTTACTCTGAAGGCCATAACCTTCACTGTGTGTGATGTTTCACATTTTAGCTCATTTAAAACATTGTAATTTGGTGTTTGTAACCATAATGGGTTCATTGGTCAAAACTCGCCATCTTTTTCCACCTAGGAAGCTCGTAAAGTGTTTCATTTCCAGTATACTGCCTGGCCGGACCATGGAATTCCAGACATGCCGGATGGCATTCTGGGTATGATGGAGTTGGCTCGCCAAAAACAGAGCAACCAGACGGACCCTGTAGTGGTCCACTGCAGGTCTGTATCACACACACAGCCGTCTCAGTGTGTTTTTTTCTGTATCTCTGACAAATGACCCATCTGCCCATGAAAATTCATCAGGTCGTGTCCGTCCGTGTTGTTAGGGTGCAGCAGGGGCCGGCCTGTGTTCCTCTGGTTCCATGCATTTTAATGGCACTATTTAAATGAAGTGAGACATGTTAAATATTCAGCACCTGATGTGGCGCTGGAAAAGCCTGTTAACTTCCAGACTTCAGCACAGATTCACTCATTACCCTCTCTCTATATACATGAGAAAGGCTCTGTCCAACAATATGGCCCATAATTCCCCCCGTGACCCTCTGAACCAAGACTCGGGGGAGAATGGATCATATCATACGATGTGGAAATGTGACAGCTTCTCTTGCTTTACAGTGCCGGGTGCGGTAGAACCGGGGTCATTTGTGCTATTGACTATGTCAATGATCTACTACTGACTGAGGTATCAACATCATAACAAATACAAAATGTACATGCTTGAAGGTGAAACATAGACTGTATATATATATATATATATATATATATATATATATATGTAGCAACATAAAAATACAAGAGGATTTGATAGATAGATAGATAGATAGATAGATAGATAGATAGATAGATAGATAGATAGATAGATAGATAGATAGATAGATAGATAGATAGATAGATAGATAGATAGAATGTCATCTTGTCATTTGATCTGACTAAAAAAACATTACATGCATATGCATTATTTTATTTTCAGCAAATACAGGAGGATTTTAATATATTTGACCTGATATTTGAGCTCAGAAAACAGAGACCTTCAGCTGTGCAGACCAAGGTGACATTACAATTTTTATTTATTTTTATTTATTTTTTGCATTGCACAGATAATAGAAAGCATCTACAACCTAATTGAACCTTCTGCCCATTGAAGTAAAATATCCAAGCTTTGATGCTTAAGCTGTGTTTTTATCTAATCCGAGCACATGGATTCAGCCCTCTCTGTCATATTGCACAACAACATGTGTATTTCTGATGACATTTTGTCATGTTTATGTGAATCTCCCCAGGAGCAGTATGGATTTGTCTTTCATACGGTTGCTCAGATGTTTCAGAAGGTCTTGCAGGTGAAAAACAAGAATACAGAGGTAAGACTTAAATATTTCTATTTTGACACGTTTGCATTGAATTGATCAGAAATGACAGTAAAGACATTTATAATGCAATAAAATATTTCTATTTCAAATAAACGCTGTTCTTTTGAACTTTTTATTTATCAAAGAATCCTAAAAAAAGTCAAGATACAAAAATATTGTCATTAATAACATTTATAATAAAAAGAAATGCTTCTTGAGCAGCAAATCAGCATATTAGAATGATTTCTGAAGAAGAAGAAGACTGGTGTAATAATGTTGAAAATTCAGCTTTGTCATCACAGGAATAAATTACATTTTAAAATATATTCAAATAGAAAAAATATTTTTAAGTTGTAATTATATTACTGTTTTTAATTGTATGTATGTTTAATTGTATGTAGCAGAACAGATGTTTGAACGGTAGTGTAGCTAAATCCAATTTAAAGGGATAGTTCACCCAAAAGAAATACATTTCTATCATCATTCACTCACTTGTATGTCGTTTTTACATTATTTAACATTTAGGCCGAATTATTTCTGTACCTGTATACACTACAGTTAAATCTTACTTTATTTGTATATATGTCTATATTTGTAATTGGTGTATTTGATCTTATTTTTAACTCGTGTGTCAACTAGTGGTTAGGCTAGTAGTTTTTTTTTTTCTTTGGTATCGAAGTACTTAAAGTCTGTCATTCCATTTTTACATCACATCTTGTTTTACTTCCTCCAGACCTTGAGCCCTGAGCTTTAAAAAGTCAGTTTAGCAGGAAACACTTCAGTGTAGTGTGCTTCCTCTATGCAAATGCTCAGGCATCCTTCAACAGTTGAACACAGGCGCTCTGTGTAGCTGCTCTCCCACACGGTGTGCGTATTTCACGGTTTTTGTTTGTCTTTTTTCTTCTTTTTATATTGGAAACACAAGACTTCGACCTCTCTGTACATCAATGCGGTTTCACCAAAGGCTTCATTAGGCAGCTTCAACGTACCTTCTAAAACACGGTAAGTTGACAAATGACCCTCATTTCCTAATTTCTAACCTCGTTTGACTGTTTGAGGATGTCTGTGATTAAAATCAGTGGTGGCCACACAGCCAGAGGCCGATTTGAGATTGACAACAGCGCAGTTTTGCTAACTACGTCACCGTGTGTCACACAGGTGGACTCAGCCAAGATGCAAGCTGTTATTGTCGGTTCTGTCTCGCACACCACACTTTTCTTGTTTAACACCTAACTTCATCAGAGTTAATGTGAGTTAATCTCCTGAGTCATCGATGTATAGCTGGATATTTATTTCTTCGCACAGTGGGATTCATGGTGGTGTTTCTGCTTTGCATACAGATGAATATTACATTTGTAATGAATATGAATATTTTGCATGACTGCATACTATTATACGGAGCATTTATTCATTTTTTAAGGTCGATGTGTTCTGTTATTGCAGTTCCCCTTGTGCCAGTAACATATTTCTTAAGATATATTGAATGCAAATGTGACAGTTTGGTCAATATACGTTGCTCTACATGGGATCCCACGATGCACCAATGTATTCAAGACACCCAAAGCAAAATATTTACTGTATAATATAATGCAATCTACATTGTCACAAATACCCACTGACTTGAATATGTAATATCTAATATCTAACTTGGCAATGTAAGTGACCTCATCTCTTCACCATAGTGAGGCTTATATTATGAATAGAGTCTTGCTTTTTAAATGGATGCTTGTCTGTGCAAAACTATTCGCTGTAGCTAGCTGCTAGCAATGGTTGTTACACAGGTCAAAGTTGTGTCTTTTTTTTTCCGTGCCTATTTTATCATTCAACAAGTCAGATCAAAGAATGCCCCTAATAAGTGTACTTAATGGGATGGGAGGCGTGCAAACAAAGATTCAAGAGACCGCAGCCTCTAGCATCAGTCGCTCGAGGCCTGGGGAGTGAGGTTTACTCGCGCAGCTTAAGGCGGGCATACACTGTGAGATGTCTGTGCGATTTCAGCAAGGTACCTACTCACACTCAACGAGTAAATAGCATGCGATGCAAAGCCAAAGTTCAGGATTTATGTGCTCACACTGTACGGTCCGATCGTCGAGCTGCGACTTCACTGCTCACACTATACGTGTAATATCTGCGATAACCCCCTGGATTGCGCCGATAGACGTGTATGTATCCAGAGATATTGTCAAAACAAGCATCTGCTATCCATATCAAGATGATTTAGCATTTTCAGTTTATGCATTTAATTATTATTAGTACTATTGTATTATAATTATTAGGGGAGGCCTATAGGCTAATTTTATTATTAAATTGATCCGCTATTGTAATTAATTTGCCGCGCAATATTTTCACAGCACGTGCTGTGAGGATAATAAAATATTACATAATCTTACTCCTCATTAAAAATTATCTAAAACATTTAGGTCGATTACAATGAATTATAGGCATATAAAATAGCTATTAACAGTCTATAATATGTTCAAACATATCATCAATGAAAATTAAAAACAGGTTTATTTCAAAAACATTGTTTAACAAATTAATAAAAGAGGTGTTACGTCGCAGGTGGCTTGGAAGACGTGGGTAATATCCATTTTGCAACACGAACTGGAGGTAAGCAACAGTAATTTGTAGCTAGTTTGAACTACAGAACTTAAAGCTCTCCCTCTTTTCGTTTTTATTTTAATTTTATTTTTGCTGCAGATGAAATGGTTAAACTTCTGTTTTCGCACAGGTGCAGTGAGGGAAAAAACACTGAGTTTAGGGCAATCGTTTCGTAGCGTTGCTTCAACTGTGCGATATAGTCACGAGGAGCGCCCAAAATTTCTGACATGCCAGAAATTCATCCGACCATCCGATTGTCGATCGTGAGAGGTTAATCGCCTCTCGTTTCTCCCTGTACACTGCACGAACACTGCACGACACTGAAAATCGGTCCGACACGAAAAAGAGTCGCACGAGTCAGAATTCAGCTCAAAACGGACGAAAATCGCACAGTGTATGCCCGCCTTTACACTCGTGACACTCAATCCCCCTAATTCTCACCCCCATCCGGGTCACGGCACAAGTTTAAACCCTTTGGTTCTACTCGCATCGCTCAGAGCGGTATTTGAACCGGCGTTTCTGGTATGGGAGGCGGACATGCTAACAAGGACGCTGAAGACTGCAGCCTCTAGCATCAGTCACTAGTGCGCCTCTTGAGGCCGGGGGAGTGAGGTTTAATCGCACAGCTCTTACTAGCTGGCCTATGTTACTTTTCATTTAATGCCGACTTTAATGTGTACTTGTTTGTCTGTGGTTTCAGAAATCCTCTTCTCAAGCCCAGGCTTTCTCATCCTCTTCCTCAGACCAGGATGAACGACACTTATGCGGTCGTCAACAAGCCAAGACTGCAGCCCCCCAGCTCTGCCACCAATTCGAACACTGTTCATCACTATGACAATGCTAATTCAGAGAAAAGCAATAAGACCCCTGTCTACAGTGCAGTTAAACCTAAAAACAGACCGGGATCACTCCTGCCTCCTCCCACCTCACCGGTTTATGACAGAACAACGACAGCCAATCAGAGAGGAGGACTGCCACCTAAAGTAATGGACCATGACGGTTATGAGCTATTGCCAGGTAAGGGACTACTTGAATGGCTCGTATTTTTATTAAATTAGTCTTTTATTCCATAATTAGTGGTGGCTTTTTTCAATTTTCACCTGACGAATGAAACGATGTGAGTAGCCGTTAAGTAACTACTAAGCAACCCTGAACCAGTATTATTTACATGCTGTTATAGTATTGTTTTGTACTTTTATAATTTTATTTGGCTTTCTTTTTATTTTTAGTAATTTACTAATTTATTTTAGTACTGCAAATTATTAAGTTATTTGCCAATGCAACATTTCTCAATTTGTTTATGTTTTTAATCTAATCTAATATATTTTAATTTCACCTTTATTCAATTAATAATTAAAAAAAAATCTATTAGTACAATAGTTAACTAGACCAACACAGACATTGGTTAGTGCAAACACCCTAGAAACTGCATAGCAACGCCCTGGCAACTATCCACAACACTCAAGGTTTGCACGGGCCAAACACATTTATGCTGAGTATTTAAGTAGACAAAAAAAACTGCAAACTCAGCTGAAGACTAAAAGGAAGATCATTTCAGACAGAGGGAACTTGTTTGTTTTATGAGAGTAAAGTTTGGAAACTTCTGCTTGCAGCTTTCACTGTCCTCTCATGACTCTTCTATTTGAGTTCTTCTCTTTCATGTGATCACCAGGGTATTCAGAGCCCTCTCATTTAGTGTTTATCGGTTTAAAGATCAGTTATTTAAAGCTCATATTTCCATATCTCTCAGGGAATTAAAACGCCTTTTTGTTTCATCTATTAATGAACTTTTAAAGTATCGGCTGAGTCCTAACAGGTGAAGTGTGTAATTTCTGTTCCACAAAACAGAAATAGTCAGCAGCATACAGTGAACACTGAACAGTATTCAAGTAGTAAGCTAGTTTTACTTTTTGAACATAGCCAGTGTTTTCAAGCAGGTTTCATAAACTCTCCCCTGTCTGCCATTGGTCAACCAAACAGATATAGTCCCGCCTTCGAATTCACAGCATTTGCTAAGCCAAAAGGTAACATGTCATATGTTTGTATAGCACCAGTGTTTACATACCAGTTACATATTAACCTACAAATGGCTTACTTTATGCCTAAAAAAATATATACAATTCGTCTTTTTAAAATTGTTTTAGAGGAAAAATAATAATTTGCATTTCATTTTTATTTTTGTAGTAGTAATAGTGGTGGTGGTCTATATATATATATATATATATATATGAATTTGAAAATTTCTTCTTTAATGATCATTTTTATCAAGCTTTTATATTTAAGTTCAGTGATTTTACTTAAATGGCAATAATAATTACCTATTAATTGTTATTTAAGTGAAATTACTGAACTTAAATATACAAGTTTGATAAAAATCATCATTAAAGAAGAAATTTGCAAATGGCATTTAGAGGCTTTTGCATCTGAACTCTTCATATATATATATATATATATATATACTGTTTATCAAGATCAAATAAATAAATGTTACAATGCTTTTATTCATGATTTCTGAATAAACCTTTTGTTTTTGTTTTTCTCAGGGGAGTTGAGGTCCATGAATAGAGATGCACAGGTAAATGATCTGATTGGTATTAAGATTCTGCAGTCATTTATGTTTGGCAAATGGGTCCGTTCAGTTTTCATATTCGCATATTAGATGTCAAATTAAAGTGCTAAGTACATATTAATCTTATATGACTCATTTACATGCAGCTATTGGCCCGTATTTCCTCTCTGCACACTTGTAGATGTGTCAGGTTTCTCCTTTTGTTTGTGTTTCACATTAGACACACATTCAGCCTCTTCCTGTGATATGAGGCTTCTAGCTGAGATCACACTCAAGTTAACAAGCTTTATCAGACACTTACAGGCAGTAAATTTAGTAAAAATAACATGACCGATTGAATATTTCCACTGAATATGATTCTAATGTGTATTTGACTGATGGTCTTTGTAACCCTGACAATCACAGATGACATCTGCAATCAATATAATTACATGTAATTTGTGTTCCTCAGCCACAAGGTCCTCTTTCACGATCTCCAAGTGCAAGTAAGTGCGTTGTTACGTGTTTAATGTACTATGCAAGTTTAAGTTTGTCTGGAAGACATTTACACATTAACAGTATTGTTTATTATTAATGCAATCAAAAGATTTTCAAATCATTTATTCGACCAAAAAATATATAAAATGGGGTGTTGATTTATCCCTTTCTTATAATTATGATACATGATTTATGGTCTATTAACTGAGTCTACATGGACTTTTTGTACTTCTAAAAAAAGTACTTTGCTGCGTCCCAAAATCCCTAAATAGTTTTCGAAATTAGAATTAGCGTATCCCAAATCATAGTACTGCATGTTGCATGATCAAAAAATACAAACACGAATAAAAAGTGTTAAAGGGATACTTTTTTTTTTTTGGAAATAAGCTCATTTTACAACTCCCCCAGAGTTAAACAGTTGAGTTTTACCGTTTTCGAAATCCATTCAGAAGATTTTCTGATATTTAGAAGAATATCAGTAATAAGACAGTTTCTGGTCTCATTGACTTCCATAGTATATTTTTTTCCTACTATGGAAGTCAATGAGACCAGAAACTGTCTGGTTACTGATATTCTTCTGAATATTAAAAAAAAACGGCTGAATGGATTAAAAAACGGTAAAACTCAACTGTTTAACTCTGGGGGAATTGTAAAATGAGCTTATTTCCAAAAAAAAAGTGGAGTATCCCTTTAAAAAAAACAAATATGATACATGTGCGGGTCCGACTGTAGTAGGGAAAGTAGAGAGGTTTAGAAAAGGTTTAGAAAGTAGAAAAGTTTGAGTGATGAGTAATCAGTATCTAACCTGACAAAAACATATTTATTCATTCAACAATTCATATTTATTGTTATCAACATTACATTTCATCTGCAACAACATTGTGAAGTTTTGTTCAGATATGTTTGGTCATTATCTTTTAAATGCATCATTATGCAAATTGCAAATAGGTGAGTCTCCGCATGAAGGACCTACGACTGGCAGATCATCGTACTAGTTACCATATTTCTCTCTCAAAAAGTAGGACATTAAATGAAATTGAATGTGGAGGATTGTAAATGTGACAAGATGATTGACAGGGCAGTTTAAACTGTTATGCACGTAACTAAGCAACAGAGCAGTCCTTTAAAAGTAGTATTATATCTCAAAACATGCTTTTTTTCTGATACACACATACAAGGATGTACTATTTCGGTAACACTTTACAATAAGGTTCATTAGTTAACATTAGTAAATGCATTAACTAACATGAACTAACGATGAGAAATGCATTAGTTACAGTGTTTATTAATCTTTGTTAATGTTAGTTAATACAAATACAGCTGTTCATTGTGCGTTCATGTTAGTTCACAGTCCATTAACTAATGTTAACTAATACAACCTTTAATTTTAATAACGTATTAGTAAATGTTGGAATTAATATTAACTGAGATTAATAAATGCTGAAGAAGTATTGTTCACATATTGTACATGTTAACTAATGTAGTTAACTAATGTTAACTAATGAACCTTATTGTAAAGTGGGTAACACTTTACAATAAGGTTCATTAGTTAACATTAGTTAATGTATTTACTAACTTGCAATAACCATGAGCAATACATTTGTTACGGCATTTGTTAATGTTAGTTCATGAAAATACAGCTGTTCATTGTTTGTTCATGTTAGTTCACGGTGCATTAGCTAATGTTAACAAGATTTTAATCAAGTATTAGTAAATGAGAAAATAACATTAACAAAGATTAACAAATGCTGTATATGTGCTATTCATTATTAGTTCATATTAACTAATGTTAACTAACGAACCTTATTGTAAAGTGTTACCGTAAAGGGTTACCACTATTTCTTCACAAAAGTAGTAGGTGAATTGGGAGCGTTGGTCACACACCGCAGGGCCATTTTAAGATGTACAATTTTGATGTTGAATGACCTCGTGTTATACGTCAACAATCCACTTTTGAATGCGTTCAAATATAGACTATAAAGAGTAAGGTGTGTTGTCGTTTCAGTTCCCCTGAGACTCCTTATCGACCAAATGAGTTTGAAACGCTGTCTAGCAGTAAACAGGAAGAAGTGTTAGATCAGTGTTGGTTTCAATCTAATGCTCTTGAGGTTTGTTTTTAAGTTATTAAACATTGTCAAACATGTTTTTCTCAGCTGGTAGCCAATCTTCTATAGATGATGATTATGAATACGTGTCTAGCGTTGTCAAGGACACCAACAGCTCATTTGCCCCGGCCGGCATGGGTGAGTTACACCATATGCACACTTAATCTTCATTGTGAACATGAGAAGATAAATATTTAGGTTTGGATGTGTTTTTGGACAAACCTGCTAGTTTCTACTTTCTCAATCTTCAAAAACAACCTTACTGTACTCTAAACTTGTTTTTTAGTAAATAAAAATAAATAAATTGCTGTTTTACAATAGGTAAACTGATAGAGGGTGGGCAGTGCACAGCTTTCCAGACCACACACACACACTTACAACCACAAAAATGTGACATCACAGGGTGGTTTCCGGGCCTTTTAAGCAACCGTGTTCATATCTGGGAAATGCAATCATCACTTTTACTGTTGCTCGAAATATAGGGTTAGATGTTTAAATAAACCCCTAATCTTTGTCATTAAAGCAATTGTTCACTCAACAATATGTTTCCAGCCAAAGGTGCAAATGTAACTTGCGTGCAAAATTGGAATATCGCATAAAATATTTGAGAATAAAGCACAGTTTCTATCCATTGTGTTCAAGAGAACAAACGTGCAACCCTACCAGAGGAGCTCAGAAGAGACCAAGATCAACCACACAAACAAAAGTGGCAAAATATATGTAATAAAAATATAAGTTTGCAATCAGGGAGGCTGTTTTGTCCTACATCATAAATGATTTGCATCTCGATAAACACGATAAACATTGAGATGTGTCTGAGAACACAATCATGTGAGACACTTGGAGGTTGTTATACCCAATCATTTTGATGATAGATTTTCAGAATGACCAAACCAACATTTGAGATGCTGATCTGCTGGTTAGTCCAGTGATCAAATCACATCCTCTGTTGAGGCAAAGAGGGATTTCTTCAGTAAATGAGCTTCTATCGTAGTTTTATGTGCATGTCTTCTTATCGGATACATTTTTTTTTAATTTAATTGAGCACATATGTTTCCATGCAGCATTTTTGAATGGTAATGGGCTCTATGCACGGCGGTATTTCCGGTGAAGCATTAGGGATGCTCGATAACTTCCGCCGATCGTAGAGTCCAATGCAATACCGAGAATTTATATTGAATTTTATACTCCATGGTTATACTAAAGAAACGTTAGTCACAAAAACAGATAAAACAGACCCCCCTTGTTGTGTTTATGCTTCTTTTTAAAATTATATTAAATAAATATAACTATATATAAAATTACATCTAAACGTATGTATGTTTCATTTCAAAGACTGGAGGACAGTAAATTTTGAAGACTCTGCCATAATCCCGTTTTCCTCGGTTCTCCTCCGCTTTAATCTCCACAACCGGAAATGGACGAGCATCCTTGCGTCAAATGCGGAATTTATGCGTGCATATAGCCCATACCAGACTCTGCTACTTCACTTTGCTTCGTAGACAGAGTCTGGAATGGCATAATAGAGAAGTGTTTTCTCTCTCGCTAGGGGGCGCTTGTCTGAAGTTGAAAATCATTGGTTGCCCGTAAGCCAATCAGATAAGTTTATTTATGACGTATATTATGCGCCGACACAGCCGCATCGAACCACAGACGTCATGCATCAAACTCAAATCTATGATCGAACTTCCACTGTAAACCTGTTGTAAACACTTGATTATGCGAGCGAAATACCGTAGTGAACATGGCTGTAAACGACTTTTGCAGATTGTTCGAAGTTAATCTATGCATCCACGGTACAATCACGACCTCTAAACTTATTTTGAAACAAAGAAAATATTTGTAGCCAACTCTCAAACTTAGGATTAGATCTTTTAAACACAGCTCTTTGTTCCTCTAGCCTGGTAATACCAGACTCTGCTACTTCACTTTGCTTCGTAGACAGACGTAACTAACGGTAACAATTGATTACATTTTTCCCAAAACCACAACATCACCTCCTTTTAAAAGGTTTATCAAACACTCTTCTTGTTTTTAGCTTCGGTTGGAAAAACCCCGGAATGTCCCGGAATTGCATCCCGTGTCTCGTTTCCCATTCGATTTCTCTAACCTACAATGTAAAACTCGGCGCTTAGCGTCTACGTCACGGCTCTCAGCCCGCCCTCTGTTCGTTGATTGGCCGGCTGTCCGAAGGCCGCTGGAAAACTGAAAGATAGGCTGCTATCTCAGACTGACTACAGGAGCGAAATGAAATTAGCGGAAGTAGGAAGTCGGCTAGATGGAAACATACGGAGCAAAAATTACACTTTGAAAAAAAAATTGGTTCGAAATTAGCTGTGTGAAGATTCTTCAAAACATCTTTGTCAATGAGTCAATGAAGCTGAGTGAACTGCCGACGAATGGAGCTTTCACATTGAATGTAAAACGATTGCGTGCTTTTTGCTAATTCACGGCTGGATGATAGGTGGCGCTAATTAGCTGAAGGCTTAGCAAGTCCTTTCGATGACGTTGTGTTCTTCAGAACCTGTAAAAACCCAACTGACCTAGATTTGATCCTGATCCAAGATCCATTTAAAATATGACTTCATGTTGACCTGTGCTCTGTTGTCTTGTGTTTCTCAGGGCACATGGTGATTTTAAACTTTGTTTGTGTTTTTCTTGCGCTTCAGGTTTCAACTGTCGCATTAAGAAACCCAAAGGCCCACGAGATCCACCGGCCGAATGGAGTCGCGCAGAAAGTTGAGACCGCAACAGGTTTTAGGTTTAAAAAAAGGGAACCTATTGACGCTATTTTTACACTGGGTAATAGAGCATCTATTTATTTCCTTCAGACGTTTTGCTTCTAGTTTTGTTTGTATTACGGTTCTAATTATTGTAGCAATTTATGATCATGTTGTTTAGTTTATTCCTGTATTTGTGTGACAACTTTAAGAAATTGAAAATTTGAGTGCTGATTTTAGAACTCATGTGTGATGCAAAAGGGGTCATTTCATTATTTTATTTTATTTTTATTTAAGTTTTAGTCCACTTTATTCACATTTTTATGTGCCATAGGCCTAGTGGTAATTCGGGCCGGAGCACCGATGGTGTGAAGAGATTGCTGTTTTCTGTTTATGGAATGGTAATATATTCTGACATCAGTAGATTTGTTATTTAGTATGCTGTTTAGTTTCAGTAAATGTTCTTATTGAATGGTTTTCGATATGTTTTCATAGTAATTCAAACCTTTTTATCTCAAGTAATCAAGGGAAATTTTATATTTTTGGCTGGGGTGTCAAACCACACTCCTGCAGAGTTTAGTTCCAATTCCAAACTGCGTTTTTTGCACCCTTGTGCAATAGTACACTTCAGGAAGGAGACACCAATTGTATGGGCGTTTCAAACTAATCAATCCCTTCACGAAAGGCCCTTCCACATGTCCGTTAGCGAAGGGAACATACGACGGTCACTGTAATTCAATCATTTATGGTCATGTGACCCAAGTCCTCACCATTGATTTTAAATCTAGAAATGGCGGGAGAGTTGGATTTAATGTATAAACAGAACGGAGTAATTCAAGTCTTTTGTTTTGTGATGATGCAACACGCTCATTTTCGTCATGCAATTCATATTAAGTTTTAAAAAGGTAAGAAATGTGTTTACCTTATAAATATAAGAGCAGCTTGAGAACACACACACATAAAGCATATTTTAAAAACTTAATCATAAAAGTACATTCGTTTGTATCATATTAACAGCAATAATAAGATATTCCGTTGTTGTGGTAACGTTCCATGTGATGCTAATGAGGAAATGACTTGGTCTTTCATTGCTTTCTTTGCCAAGTGCGTTCTAGACAGTTTCATTATGACACACAAGCACCCTGCTCCCTCCAAAGCCCCCACTTCAAGGGACCTAGTACCCTTCAAAGTGAGTAGGGCATAACGATTGGAATTTGTTTTCAAATAAGCCTGAAGGCCTCGACTAGCTGGATCAGGTCTGCTTAATTCATGTTGAAGCTAAACTCTACAGGACTGTGGCCCTCCAGGAACTGAGTTTCACATCTCTGACAAGTCATCAGCTTGTCTGTCGTTGTTGCGATATGATGCGTTTGTCAGTAGAGGGCAGCGTTGAGGTGTAGTTTCTCTTCATGACACTCCCTAGAAAGACAGATCACTCGAGTCATAAAAATAAAGTCATTTACAGGCAATATAACATGTGCATAATTATTGATGCCACATCTCATCTATGAATCTACCCTTTTGACAGATTACCATAAGAACATCTCGATACATGACTGCTGTGTGCTGTGTATAAGAGTTTTAAATTCAGTTCCAAATCCTGTGCGGACTATCTGTCCAATCTTAGCTCTCATTCCAGAGATAGACCCATAAAACTTGCCCTCTAAACTCCAGTGAGATTTTATTTCAGTCATGAAAATCAATGGAATCTTAAGTTGTGCTTAAAGCCGAGAGCACGTTTTCCCAGATGCTCGGCCTATTGGCAGCGTTCCTGCATGCGTGTTTTTGATGATGAATCATTCTTGCAGTATGGTAACAGCAATATCATGCAGAAATGCTGTGAGATGCTCTTTACACCATATCAAACATGCATCGCCTGGTTAAGACGGACCGTTTTAATTTGGCCGCAGCATAAAGACTTGAAATCATATCCTGTCGGATGGATGAAGCATCTGAAGACTTCTTATAAAACAGATTGATCTGGTCCTGGATGCTGATTGGTCAATATACCGTTGAAATGTGATATAGGTTGACTTTGCATTTTTGCAACCGTGGCGTGAAGAAAGATGCTACTTTTCAAGAATATAATGAATGAATATAAGTATGAATTGTACTGACATTATCAAGATAACATTCTGATTTTTCCAAATAAAGTTTCAGTGGAATATGTTTTCATGTAGAACATGTAGATTGTCATCAGGTGTTATTTTTAAAAGACTTAAAGGTGCAGTGTGTATTTTTTTAGCAGTATCTAGCGGTTCTGTTGCGAGTTGCACTAAGGGCTACTGTTCACCCTTTCCTTTCGAAGAAGCTACGGTGGCTAAAACGGGACAAACATATCGTCGTCTGAGACAGCAGAGAATAGCCAGAGTAAGCCAAGAGTGTGTAAAGGCTCGTACACACTGGGACGAATATCAGCGCGCGTTATTCGTCAGCGTTTTTCAATGCATTTTTTGTTTTGTTTACACCCTAGCCTTTTTCGTTGACGATGAGCCGAGTGAACATGCAAATTCATCCCTGACATTAGATGGCGCCAATTTGCTCTGCAATAGTATCACTCCATAGCAGTTCACTTTTATCAAGTTGTTTGTAGCCCCTGTCGCGTTTGTCTTATAGTTCTTTATGTTCTAGCACCAATGAGAACAGCAGCTCTACATTCATCTTCCCTTGCATCTTCCTTGTCTCATTTCTTCCTGGCTGTGTAGACCATAGATATCTATATAAAGGCTAGATGTCTTAAGGCGGAGTTTCTATCGTCATCACCGGCGGCCATCTTGTCACAGGCTAGCTGATGTAAGATTTGTGGTCCGCACGAACACAAATACTCTTATCTCGTTGAAATCTTAGCGGATTTACAAACAGTTTGGTTTCTTACAAACGTTATTAACGTGGCTATAATTATCTGGATGATTATTTATTTATACACTTATTATTCATAAGTATGCTGTGTCATAACTACATCTCCGAGGTTTAAAACAAACCAAACCGTTTGAAAATCGGTATAAAATTGAGCAAGTTATGGTTATTTAAATAGTACATGTACCATTAACGCAATGTTACGAGTGAGCGAGCTGCCTGTGACAAGATGGCCGCCAGGTGCAGACGTCGACCTCCATTGGCCAGCAGCGTGGACGAGATATCTAGCCTTTATATAGATATCTATGGTGTAGACGGCGACACTACTTGGCGCATATCTTCTTCGCCGTTACGTATGTGTGCTCGGCAAGACCGTTTTGTGTTTGAGCGCCCCCAAGTGATGTTTTACTGTAACTTCAGAAGCTCCAAACACATGAGCAAAAGCGCTAATCTCACTGGTCGGATAGTTTTTGACGCGGCACGTCAAGCTAAAAAAACGAACCGACGGCTTTTTTTAAAAATGGCGCTTTTACACGTGGCGTTTTACGCGTCGGTGTGAACACTCACATTGGCGCTCTTTGTTTAGTCTTGAGGCATTAAACGTTAGAGAATAACGCGCACGAAATTCGTCCCAGTATGAATAGGCCTTAACATTGTCACTGTTTCTGTACCACAGTCCATTATAAACCACATCATGGATAAAGTTTACACAGCCATAGTCAGGTGAGGATAAATGGTCTTAATATATAATATAATAATAGTAATCAGCGGATTGTTTCACAAACGTAACCAGCACATTTCTCCCCACATAACAAACCCATAATACAGAGAGGGAGAAGAACCACATGAAACTATATGCAACTATATATTTTTCTAACAGGCTAGCAGGCTAAATATGAGCTGTTGTGGCTGATTAAAGCGTAAAGCCTTGTTTAAACTCGACGTGTCCGCATGAGCCCAAAGGTGCGCACCTCCGCAACTCTTCGCGATCGACTTAAAATGCTTCCAAGATCAACTTGTCGACCGCGATTGACGGGTTGGTGATTGCTGTAACGTTACTGTTTTACTTTCAATGACAAGAGTGACGAAACGCACTCTGTAGCGATGTTTGGACGCGTTCGGCTACGGTAGAAACATGAGGTCACAATATGTCGACCTTCGTAGAAGTGGGTGCCCGCGGTTATGTAGATATAAATGTCTCATTCTAAGGTAATAAAAACATTACGTTTTATTAAGCACGTTCTTTATACACCACTGAACACATAGTTATGGATGTCATATTGCATTTCTGTTTATAGATACTCAAAATTTTTACACATTGCACCTTTAACATGATTTACATGTATGTGAACTGTTTAATGTTGTACAGTGCATGTTGTTGTTATTATTCTCTTCAATATATTAATGTAATTATGTTTTTTTTATGTATATATAAAAGGAACTGGCCTTTTGTTATGCTTATTATTTATATTATTATGTATATTTTTAGTAGTACACAATTTAATAGGAAAAATAGAAATAAATGGAGAATTTATTTTCTATTTTTATTTTGAGTAATAAATGGTTTACTGCTTGCTGTAATACACCTTTGAACATTCGTGTTGCTGTACAAGAGCTGTCCAAAACAAAAACAGTGATTATTATATCAAAAAAGTCCCTGAAGATGTGTTTTAGCCTGAGGGAGATTTTCTCTGAAGGTGTTGCAGTCAACAGAGACTCCACTTTTAGTCATGCAGTGAATATTTTGACTCCATCCCTGCTCTCTTTCTCTCTCTGTGTGTGTGCGTGTGTGTTTATGAGTGTGATGAGACCGAAAGAGCTCAATAGAGGAGTTTGAGGACACATCGACGGATGGTAACTCCTAGGAAAAAAATAACAATGAAACATCAACAGACAGACAAATAAGAGAGGCTGTTTGCTGGTGTTCTGCTAATGGCTGCTCTGTTAGCAGTAAAGCCTTTAGGGTGTGTGTGTGTTGGTCTCCTCTGAGCTCCTCTGGCTGGGTAATCCCATTCAGCACATGCTAATGTGAAACCAGAATCTAATGACCTTCTGCCATGGCTTTTCAACCCAGGCCTGGAGCAATCACACAGCAACATCTCATAGATGCTCTCTCTGAGAACGCCCCCACACACAAGCATCCCAGTGAACAAACCATCTTAATCTCTCTTATCCACAATATCGCTGCAGAGCGGCTCAGGCGTTATGGTTTGAGTGAATTATTATTCTAATTTTACAGTACAGTCACAGTTACTGGCAATAACCCAATTTGCATAGTATCAGTTCTATATAGTGTACTACAGTCATGCCAATAAAGTCCGTTTGAACTTGAATATGGCGTGCAAGATTAGAATTAGAGACTCCTTTTAGTCCCAACTTAAGACTAAGTTAACTTTTTGTCCAGTCATAATACACTAGTGTTAACAAACTTGGTGTCGGTAAATAGTTTAGAATATTTTTAAAAGAAGTCTCTTTCTCAGCAAGGCTGCATTTATTTGATCAAAAATAGAGTAAAAACAGTAATATTGTGAAATATTACAATTTGAAATGACTGATGACTAAGGCTATGTTTACACGGAAACGATTCTGAAGAGAAAACGCAAAATTGGCGTTGCGTCATCACTTTTTATTCTGCTTTTAGACGAGCGTTGTGTGCGTGCAAATGGTGACGTAAAAGTGTGTGAAATTCAATGTAGTATGCACTTCAGGCGGCTAGGAGTGCATAGCTACTACAACAACACCAAGTCCGCGCGCCTGCGTACAACCTTCACTGTCATGCAAACTTTTGCGTTTTTACCGCCGTGGAGCGTTTTTTGGAGCGAGTCCCCGTGAACCGGAAGTTGCAAACAATTTTTCTCCAGTGCTGTGACGTATTTCCAAGTGAAACGGAATATTGAACAGAGGGCAGGGTTTTACTCTAGCGCTCCTCCTCTCCATCTCTCGCTCATAGCAAACTACAATATTATGAAGCTGCAGACTCGGAGCCTGCATCTACAGTCCCCCACCCAGAGTCCCGCATTCTCAGACCCCTCGTTTTTCAAACACAGCGCCTCCTGCTGTTCAACAGATCGAATAACACCCGCACACGGAGTACAGCGCACGATTATCCAAATGCAATTAAAAACAATAGGATGCAATATTACGGTCTCCAAATAAATTATCCAATAAATATTTGCGTTCCCTGCTTAATGCATGTGCCAAAAAAACTAATTGTTACTGATGGAAGGGATACAATTACAGATTGAACTTCAGAAAAATAGTATGTGATATTATATTGCTACAATGTTTTTTTTTTAATATTTTTTAATTCAAATTCCAAATTTTCTTTCAGTTCAACCTATAATGGTCCAATTAACATTACGATGCTAACATTACAATATCTGTTTTTTGATATTTTGAATGCGAAGCAAAACAAATCAGAATAGACAAAAAACCAATAATAAATAATTCTGTACTTTATTTAATGATCACCTAAACATCATCTTGCTGTAAAGAAAAAAGGAAGAAAAAACTGTGTTCGTGACTTTACTTTTCGTCTTCAATTGCATTTAAAAAACCTCATATATAAGTCGCTTTGCATAATCATAAGATTATATGTTGCTGGATTCGGCAGGGGCAACTCCATCGATATGGTGTGGAATAGCCTACAACATAGGCCAGATAGCACATGTCTTATGATGTTTAAAAAAGAAAGAAAAGAAAAAAGAAAAATATGTTTGCAAATGTTAGTTACCATGTAGCACTGCTCTGTTAAAGTGTCCCTTGAGATGTTTTTGAACTTTGGACAACTTTGTGGGTTTGAAATATATGGGGGCACAGAATGGGCAGTGAAAATAACTGCAGCATTTATGACATTTCTACAAAAAGTCCAACAAAGGCTAACGTAAACGTAAGCTATATAAATGTTTTTGGGGGGAAGAGGGCGAAAAAACATACATTAACGGCTCAAATCTTGTTACAATCTTTACAAATATTAAATGGACTAGCCTATTCATATGTTGTATCGATGAGCTAAATTAGTTTTAAATCAAACGAGTAGGCTACTACGATTCGCTAAATAAAATTGAAGATAGCCTACTCACGTTTTAGCTTAAGTCCTTCACATGTTTATCCGATACAATTTGATAGGAGGCGCTGTCTCGAAAAACGAGGGGTCTGAGAATGCGGGACTCTGGGTGCAGGGGGACTGTAGATGCAGGTCTCCGAGTCTGCAGCTACTCGCAAACTAACGGTTTGAGGGGAGTGGTTAAGCGTTTCCTCACCCAAACTGTGAAACCTACGTCATCAGAAAAAGAAACCGTTCCAGACCGGAAGTAACTTTTCAGATTTTGATTAAAGATTACTAAGGTAACGTTAAAACATTTTTTTTATATATATTCACTTGCACGGATTAATTGTTCACCACAAGACTAGTAATATGCTCTAACAAAGTAAATAGGTTCAATTTTGATTTCACGGGGACTTTAAGATTTCCACTCTGGAGGTTGCTTTCACTTTTTTGCGTTTTTAAGCCTCAAAAACGCCGTCGCCGTGTAAACGAAAAGGCACATCCGATAAAATATTTTTACGTTTTCACCCGCGGGCGTTCTCGTGTAAACAGGGCCTAAAATGGCCACTTTATTGGGTATAACTTGCTATTACCGGGTCAGAACTGCCTTAATTCTTCATGGCATAGATTAAACAAGATGCTGAAACATTCTTCACAGAGAAACAGAGATTTTGGTCCATATTGTCATGATAGCATCACGCAGTTGCTGCAGATTTGTCGGCTGCACATCCAATAATGCGAATCTCCCGTTCCACCACATCCCAAAGCTGCTCTATTGGGTTGAGATCTGGTGACTGTGAGGGCCATTTGAGTATTTGAACTCATTGTCATGTTTGAGATGAGCTTTGTAAGATGCTGTGTTACCCTGGGGGTAGCCATCAGAGGATGGGTCCTTGTGGTCATAAAGGGATGGACATGGGTAGCAACAATCCTCTGATTGGCTGTGGGGTTTAAACGATGCCCAATTGGTACTAAGGAGTTCAAAATGTGCCAAGTAAATATCCCCCACACCATTTCACCACCAGCAGCCTGAACCGTTGATAAAAGGCAGGATGAATATATGCTTACTCCGTTTTAACTTTTATCCATTTCCAGGATATGAATCCTTGATATCAACAATTCAATTTTTGGTAGGAAAAAACGTAGGTTTAGTACTCGGCCGACGTCGATGTGGAGACGCGCTAGGGTCTGAGTATAAGACTTGGCCGACTAGAGTGAGTATTAGGTTCAGGAAAAAAATCCACCACCGTTGTGTCTTCTGCCACCTTAGCTCTTCTGTTGCGTTCAGAGATGCTCTTCTGCAGATGTGAGCTTTCTATCAGCTCGATAGTCTGGCCATTCTGCTCTGACCTCTGGCATCAAGACGTTTTTGTCCACAGAACTGCCACTCACACTCATTTTATCTTTTTCTGACTGTAAACCCTAGAGATGGTTGTGCATGAAAATGGCAGATCAGCAGTTTATGAAATACTCAGACCAGCCCGTCCGGCACCAACAACCATGGCGATTTTAAAGTCACTTCAATCACCTTTCTTCTTGATGCTCAGTTTGAACTTCAGATCAGATTGTTTACTTTTACATTTGTTTCATTTAGCTGACGCTTTTATCCAAAGAGACCTACAATTGCTATATGTCAGAGGTGGCACGCCTCTGAAGCAACTAGGGGTTAAGAGTCTTGCTCAGGGACACGTTGGTGTCTCACAGTGGATCACACCAAAGGCATGTGTCTTATCCACTGCGCCATCACAACCCCGATTGTTAAGTTAAAAACCAAATATACAGTATATAAAATCAGGGAAACATTGTGTGGATTTTTGCCCATTAACCACTTTTTTTCTGTGCATGTAAACACCTTTATTGGTATTCTGGCGGCTTGTGCTGCGTGTCCATTTACAGTTTGATTTATATAATGAGCTTTTTGATAGTGTTCAACATTAAAATGCTCTCATTAAGCACTCATTATTGTTTATTATTGAAGTTTTACTCATACAGCTGTAAAGAAAAGGATGCTCGGTGCATCCAGAACAGTTGGTACATTTACCAGCTCCCATGAAGGCAAGTCAGTTAACACTCTGTGAGGTTCTTTGGTTGTTGTTTCAAGATGGATTCACAGTCATCTGTTGGGTTATTAATCAGAGTGCGACTTTAAAAAGCGTTCAGTGTCCTCCAAAGATCGCCGCTAGTCTCTTTATGACCCTGGGATCAGAAGCATCCCTTTCAACCAGTGTCCACAGTGAGAAAAACAGTCAATTCTGAAGGAAGACAAAGACAAGCGAGTGAGCGAGAGAGAAGAGAGGCCGTGGCGGCCCTCGGGCTGGTTTGGATCCAGCAGACAAGGGAGGCCTGTGTTCACTAGAGCACATGGATATTGATCTGCTCCCTGCCGTCTCACCGCCCATCTGTTTGGGTGAAGACTGCAATACCTCCATACTACAACTCCCGCCTGCCGTCTCCATGGAGACTAATCCATTTATCCCACTGAATTACAGTATCGGACAACTAATTTTTTCTACTTGGTGGCCATTTTGTGATTGTCAGTCTGGTTTTTAACTTTGACTTTTATTGATTAGTCCATGGTCACATACATTTACAAATGCTTTTATCAAAAGTGACTTCAGTAATACACCAACAATATACATGTGCATTTACAATAAACACAATCAGCTCATTAAAAAAAAAAAAAAACACACACTGCAAGAAAAAAAGTTTTTATCCTATTGTTAACTATTTTACTTGCTTAGTCAGTGTCGTTGTGGGTTTTGGTTTTATTGTGTTGTAGGCTGTATAAGGACCTTTGAAATAACATGAAATCATTTGGTGAAGTGATATGGACATAAAATGTGATCAAGATCTGCCTGGAAATACTGGAAATATTTTTTCCAAAAATCACACCTGGAAATAATCACCCTGCACTCTACAGGGTTGTTGAATGCTTGAATCTGATTGGTTGACAAGCGTTCTATCTAAGGTGTGTAATTATTTACAGGCAAGAAAAGAATATATATATATATATATATTGACTGGGTTGTTTCAACCCACATTTGGGTCAAATATGGACAAACCCAAATGTTGGGTTAAAAATTACATTTAAAATGTTAACCCAACTTCAACTTTCACTTTTTTGGTACCCAACATCATCATATCATCATATTCGACCCAATTTTTGTGTTCAAACAACCCAGCATTTTTTAGAGTGATAAGAAATGGATTACCATGTTTTTTTTGATCCTGCACTACATTTTTGTCAAAAAACGTAGACCTAACCCTAAACCTAACACCCATAACCTATCTCTAAAATCAGAGAAAAATATAGGTGAATAACACTGATGTAGAAGCACCTAACCCTGATTGAGAGCCAAAACATGGCTTAAACTGTAAACTTGTCCTTCAAATCTGATTGGTTGAAAGGAATGTTGTTCCGGGATCAACAGATATGTTGACCCAGGAATATCTTACACTTGGTGAAATCACATTCACCAGACACACACACACTACTGGTCAACATTTTTGGAATAATTTTACGTTTTTGAAAAAAGTATGCTTGCCAAGACTGCAGTTACTGGATCAATATTTAAGGAAATGTTTTCAATATAATTTAAAATGTAATTTATGCCTGCGATGGCAAAGCTGAATTCTCCATTTTATTTCATTAGCTAGTGCACTTGGCAAAGCAATCATGCACTGTGTAAAAATAGCCTTTATTTAACCAGCAAGAGAAATCATGTTTTCTATACATGCCCGTCATTAAATATTGATAAACGGAGTTAAGCATTATCTTTATAAGCCGAATTTGGCTCTATATATTGTCCATATGTGTCTATTTGCTTCGTTCCAAGTGAATGTGCTCGCTGAGGTATTGGAGAGGGTCAACCACAGGCTTTTTGATGACTTCTTCTGGACTCGGATAAGAGAGCGCCGCTTCAGGGGGTGCATTTTTCCAGAAGTTCGAGGGCCAAGACATAAAGAGGGAGCGCATTAGAGAGAAAGGAGCAGAACCGAAGCGAGGGAAAGAGAGAGAGACGGAGCTGAAGGGTGCACGTTTGGAGAAGAGATGACATTTTTGCTGTAATACAGGCAGAGAGGAGGTTCGGCCTGCTTTTGATTAAGAACCTCGCAGGATTTAAGGCCCAGTAGTTTGGCTCTGACGCATGGAAGCGAAAGTTCAATAACTGTAATGAAACCCAGATAATGAATGGACTCGCAGGCATCTGTCATAAAGCTCCAGCGCTGCAAAGCTACACATGACAATCTCATCGCTCAACACTTTTTAAGATTCCTGATGTATTCCAGGCCTAAAAATAACGCAGGAGAATCCCGTGCAAGCCCTTCCTATTTAATTATGGTTGCCTTTGTCTTAATTGCCTTGTCAGATTTCTCTGACATCATTTGCTTTTGTGTCTGACTCACTCAAATTTCCGCTCACTCGGGCCAGAATATTGCTTCATTTACCACAGGTCGGGATGTGTTTCACTGTCTACATATTCATTAGTGTTCATATCCTTTTTGTAGTGTATGGAGCATGAAAACTGTTCTAGAATGAATCGAATCAAATTTGATGCTATATGGACTGCATCATATCATTATAGTGCATAAAGAAACTGGAACGAAAGAAAGATAAATTACAAATGAGAACTCTTTATCATCCTTGTAGATCTTTGTAGACTAAGGCTGCATCCGAAATTCTAAGATAAATCATGCAGTTATAGCTAAAATCCTGTATTCATTTAAGCAGGAATAACCATTAGTTCCTGTCCATGTGATATTGCTTTAAGTCGCCATGAAATCAAAATCAACCATTCAAATTTTTTTTTTTTATGGAATATTGCAGTATTTATTATAACAGATTCATACGTGCACATCATTATTTTTTAAACCCATATGCCCCTGTAAACTTTAATCATAATATTGTCTATTGAATATTGTATATTGTCAACATTGTGCCCAGGCAGGCCCTCTGAATTCTCAATGCGCCCCTGTGTGTGTATATATATATATATATAAATTAAATAAAAATTAAATATAACCAAATAAAATATAATCTAAATAAAGTCTAAAAATATACATTAAAAGTATACATTATGGAACTTTTCTTCTAAAATTAATGGGGTTTTTTTTTTTCATTACCTGTGTGTGAAGGGGTTGTAATCACACATTACAATGATCCACTTGTCTGGTTTTAATATCACCTCTGAAGGCCAGTATTCCCATTTCTGTGTGAAGTCTCCGGGTCGGATTTCCTGCGAAATCCATCGGATGTGACGTGCATGCGCGCCCCCTGCGTACGGCACAGCGAACGACATGAGTCTGATAACACCAAAACACTCCTGCCTCCAGCACAACACACTCCATCACAAACTCCACATAAATATAAAAAAAAACTAAACAAAAATGTATTTGCTGAAGCAAACGTGAGGCCAAACGTGAATCGGATGGATTAGGACGAAAACACGGATCACCATTGGCAGATCGTGTTTGAATTATGGAGAGACCTCCGCTATTTTTAATGTAATAAATTACAAGTTTTCTGTACACTGAAAATGAAAATTATATTCAAAATACATCAACCTTAATTACAAGAAAAATAATCCAAATAATAAAAAAATACATTTCTACATACTATGAACATAAACACAATAAAACATGAAACAATAACCCAGTGCTCCCTTTGAGAAATGGACTATGCCTACACTACCCAGAATTCTTTGGGAATGCATAAAATAGGAACAGGAAGGCCGCGCGTCCTCTTAGACACCCACCCCCGGAAGCCATGCTGCAGACGCGAACCCAGAAGGTTAGTTTTGCAAATGAGGATAAAACTAATGATGTAAATAATACCAAATAAAGAAATAAATCTCTTGGTGTTTTTATTAACAGTCTAATGTGCACCTCACACTAGAAAAAAGTTACCAAATAATGAGAAACAAACATTTATAGAAATAATCTGAACCAAACAAACACAGGGCATACAATGCCATCAGGGGTAACTTAGGACATATATGAGACATGAACACAGAAGACTGTTCCAAGATAACATAAAGTGGGTGCTTTAGGATGTAACTTTTATTTTATGTGCTAGATCTGTACTGTCTAACGTCACTCATCCCATTACTATCATATTGTTTATAATACACATTTCCAGACACGTTCAGTACAGTAATGTTACTTCCTACGATCTTACTGTTACACTGAAATTGTTCAGTCTAGTTCACGAACCGTTTTTGTTATCATATACATTCATATATGTTGACATTGCTGATTGTGAAAGATGCATGAATAGTTAGTGAAATCCTTATGCTAGATAACACCCATTGACTGTAAAAAAGGATAACACCACATGTTGGCTAAATGCAATGTCAATGTAACGTTATCATGGTACGAGCATAGAGCATTAGTTCAACGTCAAGCTGATAGTGGCCTATTATTGTAATGTTGTGGGAGTTTACATGAGTTTCCAGCATGTTGTGTGATGCTTTTTCCGGTGTGTTGAAAGTCTCAGTGTGACCTGAGAGTACCATGAGTGACCGCTCTTGTGTTTGAGTACGTGCTCTCGTAAAAAAATTTGTTGCAATCTGAAACATGACTGATAGAGGCTGCTAAAAGATACATATAGCACCTTTATAATTATTTTAGACAGGGGCGGCTCGCCCATAGAGGGCGCTGGGGCGCTGCCCTCCCTCCGACCTGTCTGTCTATTTTTTTAATATATATATTATAATTTATCATTTTGAAAAATAATCTTTGTTAATTATATGCTAATAATGGTTTTACTTTGAAAAGTGTTTTGAACTCACCAGAATGATATTTGCATTCACTTTCGTTATTTTTATCATGTTGGTGTAGTAGTATAGCCAATAGGCTGTCTTGTCAGGGCGCCAGTTCGCTCAGCCCCACAGTGCTGGAATTTAAGCCAATGGTTCCCCGGTTGCTATGCAAAAAAGTTTATATTTCGCCAATCAGCGCCGTCAAATTTTATGGTTTGGGGGCGCTGAAAATATCGCCCACAGTATCAGATTAGGGGAGTGCACTGTGCACGCGCACCACGGGACATTTTTTTTTACCTCAGATGAGAGAAGAATGGCAGCGCCAGTGACGTCGAGTGGAAATAATGTAAAGTTAGTCGCTCTGTCACTCACTCACTCACTCACTCACACACACATAAACACTGTTTCACACACATTTGATATTAAAATAGTTATAGGAATATTAATACCTGTGTGTTTGCTTTGTTTTTGATGTTTTTAAGTTCTGAGCTAGATTACTGTGTTTCATACTAGTTAAAATCAACTTTCTTCTCATACTTGGGTGTTACAATCAAGAATGTTGTCCCAACCTCTCTTTCAGAGCCTTTTCTCTCTCTCTTTCTCTAGTATCAACACATTGTTATCCATTATCCAATTGTCAATTTGTCAAAAATATGTAGTCTACAGCTGGGGGTTGATTAAACTAGATTGTTGTATTACCTATTATTTTTTTGTATTACCTATAGGTATTATAATTATTATTATATTATAATTTATCAATATTATGCGTTTGCACTTTTTCTGTCAGCACACAGAGCATAATAAACATGCAACTTGTTCATTATCATTAACTGTCAAACTGTTATTATTATTATTGTATTATTTGACCATTGGTATTGACTGGTTTAAGTTATTTTATTGGTATAGGTAAGGGCATGGCCTAAGGCCTAAAATGCACCAGAATGCAGGAAATCACATCTACTAATTTCAAAATCTTCTGGGGGGGAACCCCCAGACCCCCCTCTTATTCAGCCCCCCCTACAATAATTTTCACCAGCCGCCACTGATTTTAGAATTCATTTAACATTTAGTTCCTGTCCATGTGATATTGCTTAAAGGGATACTCCACTTTTTATGGAAATAGGCTAATTCAAACAGTTGGGTTTTACCGTTTTCTAATGTATTCAGGCGATTTTCTGATATTTAGAAGAATATCAGTAACCAGACAGTTTCTGGTCTCATTGACTTCCATAGTATATTTTTTTCCTACTATGGAAGTCAATGAGACCAGAAACTGTCTGGTTACTGATATTCTTCTAAATATCAGAAAACCAGCTGAATGGATTCAAAAACGGTAAAACTCAACTGTTTAACTCTGGGGGAGTTGTAAAATGAGCCTATTTCTAAAAAAAAAAAAAAAAAAAAAAGTGGAGTATCCCTTTAAATAGTTTTGTCCATTTTTTATTTCTCCCATTGAATTTTAGGATAACCATCTAATACAAATTACTTAAAAAAGATACATAGTTGAGAACTCCCAAATTTGGTTGGGTGGCTTATAACACATTTTTCTGTTGACTTTACAGGGACTTTAAGTCTCCTTAGGTAAGAAAGCTCAACCTTGGAGCAATAACATTTGCATTCTGCATGTTCAGTTTATTTTTCTAAGGCTCATTAATGGAAATCTGTGCTAATAATGGTTTATTAAAATGTCATGTTTTCAACATCTTTTAAAATAAAATGGATGTCGCGTGCTGTTTCCCCGTGCAGAGCTGAAGTGTGTCTGCTCCGAGCAAGAGTTGTGCTTCAGTGAGGGGATGCAGGGAGAGCATTCAGACCTGTGGTTAACTACAGATTATACTCCCCCAGGGACAGTGAGCTGCACACTGTGTAGCCAACCTACCCGTCTGTCTCTCGCTGGCTCAGAGGGAGGGCGCTCGCTGGTGAGTGCGAGCGCTGCTCGGCGTGGGCTGAGCTCTGGGTGTTGGCTGAATGGGTGGAAGAGAGACCACAGGCATGAGAGAGTGTGTGTGTGTGTGTGTGTGTCTGGGAACAGCAGCTGGTGTTGATGCTGAGATCTCTAAACTCGTTCAGGTCTTGTCTTACTGTTCGGGGCCCGGGGTAAAGCAGTGTGATGGACACTGGCAACACACGCGACAAAAATCACACACCATCAAGCATCAATCGTTACTTCTGTGTTTTGAGCACAAATTACGTGTTGCAGCACTAAATTAACTGAAAGGGGATGTGTCTAATTTAATGTTAAAAAGCTTTCTCCACTGTAATTTAGAATATGCAGAGACGGCAATATGTAAAACATGTGACAACTCGACATTGAGTTCGGGGGCGGGGCTAAATATCTGGGTTGCAGGCTCAAACTGAGCTTGACGATGTAGATGTGACGTGAGCAACATGTCTAACAGTTGTAAGTCTTGTAGTAGCTGTGCCAAGAGGAATCTGAATAATTTCCTTCCGAATCTTAAAGAGATGGAGAGCATGAGTGCCTCCTTTATGCCTCCACGTTTTGTCCTCATAACATAGGGTTTACCAGGACCACACTCCTCCGGACCACCAGAGGGAGCTCTCACCAGAATATTGACTGTTACTATTCGGACTACAATCCCCATAGGCCCTCATACCTGTGACTTCATCACACAGACACCACTTGCAAAGTCTTGATTTGCCCTCATGATCATTTCTGAGTGTTTCTACTGCGGACTATAATTCTGTGTTTGATCTTGGACTGTTTCTTGTTGTTTGATTCTTTGCTGTCTGCCACGACCTTTGCCTGTCTATTGGACTGTGATTGTCAGCTACCTGCCCAGACCTCTTACCTGTCCTTTTGTAACGTGTATGTTTGCTGCCTGCCTCGACCTAGCCTGTAACCTGTTTTCGACTCTGAGATAATGAAGCTGCAGATGCATTCTCAATCCGATGACACACACATATATATATATATATATATAGCCTATATATATATACAGTATATAGCCTATATAAATATATATATATATATATATATATATATATATATATATATAGCCTGAAAATTAGCAATTATGCTATAATCACTAAAACCAAATGCATGGCTCGTCCAATACAATTGTATGTCCATGTCAAATAAAGATATAAATAAAAATAAATATATATATAGCCTATATATATATATATATATATATATATATATGAAGAGTTCAGATGCAAAAGCCTCTAAATGCCATTTGAAATTTTCTTCTTTAATGATGATTTTTATCAAACTTGTATATTTAAGTTCAGTGATTTCACTTAAATGGCAATGATAATTACCTATTAATTGTTATTTAAGTGAAATTACTGAACTTAAATATACAAGTTTGATAAAAATCATCATCAAAGAAGAAAATTTCAAATGGCATTTAGAGGCTTTTGCATCTGAACTCTTCATATGAAGAGTTCAGATGCAAAAGCCTCTAAATGCCATTTGAAATTCTCTTCTTTAATGAAACTTGTATATTTAAGTTCAGTAATTTCACTTAAATGGCAATGATAATTACCCATTAATTGTTATTTAAGTGAAATTACTGAACTTAAATATACAAGTTTCATAAAAATCATCATTAAAGAAGAAAATTTCAAATGGCATTCAGAGGCTTTTGCATCTGAACTCTTCATATAGCCTATATACAGTATATAGCCTATATATATAGCCTATATATATAAATATATATATATATATATATATATATATATAAATTACCTATATATATATATAGCCTATTGGGCACCAAGTAATTATATACATCTATGTTATAATTTTAATGTAATTATTATTTATATTAAATATATAACATATATGTATAGTCATACAACTTATAACTTAACTAGATAACTTTTCTTTATTATTGAGGATTTATTTATAAGACTGTAAGTTTTGCGTCTGCTCCTTTTCATGTGTGTGTGTGTGTGTGTGTGTGTCTGTTCTTATTTCGCTGTAACTGCTGGAATCAATACCTGGAGTGCGTTCTGCTGACATTGTGTACACTGTGCGGCGTGTTCCGCTGATTTTCGCTGTGCTGCAGTTCCCAATATTTATTTGGCACTCTGGCTGTTGCACACACCACCTGTGACATTTTGTTAGATTTAGTGATGGTGGCTGACGTATCATTTCTTTCCGTCACATGGGCTGATTTCCCATACTCCCCCACGACGGCCCTCTTAACTGTGATTATTCATTTTCGCTCTGTTGAATGTAGACTTCCACGTTGTTGCTAGGTGACAGGTAATTTCCAGCATGTGTTTTAATTAACAAGGGCACAGGAAAGCCTACATAAAACAGTTGTTCCAATTGTGTGACAAGAAGGATATTATGTCTCTGCTTTCAGCTAATATCTGGCTCGTAGCAGGTGGGCAAGTTATAGGAGAGCAGACGTATGATGTGAGCAGAATTCAAGGAGCGCGGTGTTCTAGTTTCCAGGGTGAAAATCACTCACAAATGCACTTTTTTGTGTCAAAATTGACTTGCCAACAAATACTTAAGCAGTTCTCTTCCACGAAATCTTTCCTTACTTTACAAAAAAATGTTCTGTGACTTGGGGTCATATTATGATGCTTTTATACAGGAGTATGACATTTCAAACTCAATCTAAAACATTTTTATATTTTGTCTAGAGTTATGGCTGTAGGTTTTATGAGCTTTTGTTAATTAATTAAGCAACCACATGGAAAAAATTGTTCTTTCTGTCATACCACAGGCTATTTGAGGGAACCACATAAAAAGCAAAAAGGTGATTAAAATGGTAAAAAGAACTATTATAGAACATGCACTTACAGCATATGAATTTTAACCTAAAATCTTGATCATGCAAAACATGGAATTTATTTAATATATTTATTTTTTTAAAAATATATAATTATTAATATTAATAATCATTGATTTATGATTTTTTATAAAAACAATATGTTATTATAATTATTAAAGTGTTTTTTTTTTTCAAATATTACCCTTCATGCAGCGTGAAATATAGCTGTTTGTGAATGCAGTTCTGCAAAGTTTTAAAGATCAAAGTGTGTGACAAAGTGTCCTAAAAGAAGGAATTGATTCTAAACTGAAACGAGTCGTCAGCGACTCCAATCTCACTTCCTGTGTTACATACATACTTTAAGAAATAGTTCACCCAAAAATTTACTCACCCTCATGCCATCCTGGGTGTATTTGACTTTGTTCTTTCAGCCGAACACATCTGTAGTTGTATTCAAAAATATCCTGTCTTTTCCCAGCTTTGTAAAGGCATTGAATAGTGCGTTTTTTAAGTTTCAAAAGCATCCATCCATCATAAAAAGTAATCCATACTGCTCCAGTGGGTTAATAAATGCCTCCCGAGGTGAAACGAAAAATATCCATATTTAAACTTTTTAAACTATAATCACTGGAAGAGTTTGGTGTTGTCAACATGTCGAGTAGACGCTTTTTTCTGAGTTGCGAATCCATTTTGCGTGTACTAGCCTACCAAATGATGAGGACTCGCGCTGGGATCGATTCGGAAAAGCTGAAGCCATCATTACCGTTCGCATCATGAGTTGAGGAAGATCCAGAGCTGAAATTTAAATATTCTAATGACCGTTCCGTTAGACCAATCACAACAGACTGGGCCTTCTGACCAATCAGAGCAGAGTGGGCTCTCTAATAGGAGGAGTTTAGAGAGACTGAGGCCTTGTCCACACGGACAGGGGTATTTTTTTAACCGATTATTTTTTTACGCGATTTGGCCGTTCTTCCACACGGAAACACAGTATCAGGACACTGAAACCTAACATTTTTGAAAACCCCTGCCAGGATGAGGATTTTTAGAAATGCCAGTTATGGTGTTAACCGGGGGGTTTTGCCTTGTGATGTCAGAGCGTGTGCCCGCGCTGCGCCGTTATCCGCAAGGGGGTAATTTATCAGCCGGAAGTTGAAGCCTCGCAAGCCACTTCACCTGCTGTTAGCATTTCATTGACTCCCATTCATTTTGACAGCGAATAACTTTACATCTGAGGCGTCCAAAGATTTAATTTGTCCATTATTTATTTCTAAAGAAACACGACAATGTATAAAAGGCTCCTTTACCTTGTATCTTACGTTATGGCCCTGTAGAAGCAGTTTTGGTAAAAAAAAATAGGCTAACGATTGCGTCATAACGAATTGACAGAAATTACAACGTATTCTCATCTCAAGGCATCATATACTGACGCTTTTGCCAATGCGTAGACATCCAACGCACATGGCACCCTTTAGCGTCAATATAACATGCTTCGGTTATGGGTAGGTTTAGGTCTGGGGTTAGACCTCTAGGAGGCGCCTTCTGCCCCATTTATATCTGCGTCTCATATTGACGCTAAAGGGGGCCATGTGCGTTGGATGTCTATGCATTGGCAAAAGCGTCAGTATATGACGCCTTTGGATGAGAACGAGCTGGAAATTACTGTATAGACAGGAGGAGAAGCTTGAAGGCAATGGAGGGGGGACGTGGAGGTATAAAGTCCTATAAAGTCGAGGGAGAAGCCCATAGAGATTAATAAAGTTGATCCTGCTGCTAGCTCATGGACAGCCAATCCTCACTCTCTCTGTCTAGGACCAGCTACTAGAAGACATACAGGTCGCTCACGTTTTAAAGGGTTAGTTCACCCAAAAATGAAAATTAATTCATTAATTACTCACCCCCATGCTGTACCAACCCCGTAAGACCTTTGTTCATCTTCGGAACACAAATAAAGATATTTTTGATTGAATCTGAGAGCTGGATCAGTCCTATATAGACTGCCTAAGGGACTGGCTCTTGACGGCCCATAAAGTCATTAAAGAAAAGGTTTAAATATTCCATGTGCCTACAGCGGCTCAATTATAAGTTTATCAAGCGACGAGACTACCTTTTGTGCGAAAAAAAAAACATAAATAACGACTTTATTCCACTATTCCATTACTTTCTTATGGGCGCATGCGCGAGAACTGAGACGAGGACGTTCTCATTCGTCTACTTCTTGTTACCGGCTGATCACCGCTTAGGAGTTTTACCGCCACCTACCGTATAAAATGATGATCCATATATAAGGCGCTCCGGATTATAAGGAACACTGTCGTTTTTTGAGAAGATTTAAGGCTTTTAAGTGCACAGCGCGCATCTTCCTCTGCTTGTAAACAGAAAGTTTTGCGCTTCCAGCTATATCAGCACATCATCTTATACGGTAGGTGGCGGTAAAACTCCTAAGCGGTGATCAGCCGGTAACAAGAAGTAGACGAATGAGAACGTCCTCGTCTCAGTTCTCGCACATGCGCCCATAAGGAAGTAATGGCATAGTGGAATAAAGTCATTATTTATGTTTTTTTCGCACAAAAAGTAGTCTCGTCGCTTGATAAACTTATAATTGAGCCGCTGTAGGCACATGGAATATTTAAACCTTTTCTTTAATGACTTTATGGGCCGTCAAGAGCCAGTCCCTTAGGCAGTCTATCTAGGACTGATCTCAGATTCAATTAAAAATATCTTTATTTGTGTTCCGAAGATGAACAAAGGTCTTACGGGGTTGAAACAGCATGGGGGTGAGTAATTAATGACTTAATTTTCATTTTTGGGTGAACTATCCCTTTAACAGGCTTCAGTGTTCTCAGTTGAAATCAATTGGGTCGCTCTGTCCATTTTTTTTACTGTCTATGGTTATCCGCCTGTAATAACTTTTTGTTAGGTTTCTGATTGGCCAACGTGGCTTTACCGTTAGGGTTATATCGCCACCTGCTGGTGTGGCATGCTCTTGACAGCACTTGATAGTGTGTTTTTGCGTTTTCATGTGGACAGGATTTTTTTTAAATGCAGGAGGAAAAACTCTGATTATAAAAATACCCGTGTCCGTGTGGACAAGGCCTGAATCTTCAAACAAAATGAGAAAATTTGTGTGTGTTGTTTTGTTTTTTTGTTACCTTGGATGCTTATACCTCCAAATTAAAATAAGAAACATTTAAAATAGAATAGGGCAACTGTAAAATGTATTAATTAATTAATTAATTAATTAATTAACAAAATGCTTTAATGTTTTTTTTTAGTTACCAATATACCATATGTATAGCACATACCACCTTATTTAAGTTGCACACTCCAGGGAGCTTTAAAGAATATTGACATAGTCGAACAAGCATGTTATTACAATAATACTCTGTTGAAAATCCATTGCAATGTGTTGGGATAAATGTAAAGTGGAGTCCAATGATCATGATCACTACTGAAACATGGATTTGAGATTTCCTCTTCCCAATATTCAGTTGAATACTGAGCTCAAGTAATTCCCAAAGGACTACCCCACTGACAACAATGCTGTGCAACCTGCTGTTGGGGTACTGTACAAAAAGAATTGTTGCTTGGCAACTGTTTGAGCTCCACTTTGAAGTTTTACAAATGTTTTCCGCAGGATGGCAAAAAGCCATGAAATGCCACATGAAAACTACAGCATAATAAAACTGCAAAAACACGCCATCCAACAAAATGTCTGACTGCATATCAGTGTTCTTAGCGAATAAAACCACACAAAAAGATTTTCATTATTCTACATAAAATAAACTTTAAAGGGTTAGTTCACCCAAAAATAAAAATTCTGTCAGTATTTACTCACCCCCATGTGTTTATTTGTTCTGCTGAACACAAAGGAAGATATTTGGAAGAATGTTTTAATCAAACAGATCTCATTCCCCATTGACTACCATGTATTTTTTCCTACTATGGTAGTCAATGGGGAATGAGATCTGTTTGATTAAAACATTCTTCCAAATATTTTCCTTTGTGTACAGCAGAACAAAGAAACATATAGAGGTTTGGAACAACATAAGAGTGACTAAATTACTGACAAAATTTTCATTTTTGGGTGAACTAACCCTTTAAGTGAAATAAAATAAGATATTGAAAAACATACACTTATTTAATTTCACTGATAGGCTATAGTTTCAGCAACATACTAAAACAAAATGAACAAAAACTAGACATATTTTTTTTTAAAAACTATAACTAATTAAAAATTATTAAAGCACAAAAAAACTTAACATTTAAGTGAAAAAAGAAAATATAAAAAGAAAATGTAATTCAAAATATGAACAAAAAGTACACTGTAAAGAAACTGAGTTTTGGGTGGTTGATTTTAGTCTATCACTGATACTAAAATAAAACTTACAATATACATATATATATATATATATATATATATATATTAGATGGTTAAGTGCTTTACCACTTATGTGGACATACTAAATTGCTGGAAAAAAAGCACACAACTCTGCAGCAAAAAGTTTTGCAGGAGCTCATAAAGTAAGTGTAAATGGCAGGAAATCTTTGGAACACACACCCGTGCGCAGCGAACCGCCAAGTGAAAATTGATGCCTACATCCTTGTAATTTGCAGAAGTCACCATAAAAAGTGAGCAGCATGCATGACAATAGCTCTCTCTCTCTCATTTCACTGCTGGACACTCCGGCCCCCTGACAGGGCCTGCTTTTACACCCCAAAACCGCTCTGTTCAGCTTCTCTCGGCCTCTCTTACGTTGCACATCTGGCCCCTATAAGCCACTGCAGCTGTTAGTCAAATTACGTGTGCACTTTGAAGGGTCTGAACCACAGAAGGCACCCCTCCCCGAGAGACTGGGAAGGAACCAGCTCGATTCTGGTGATGAGGGATCTTATTAAAGCACCAGCAGTAGTCCTTCATTTACCCCTGTCTCTGTAAAGCATTTTATTTCACTCTTTTCATCTGCCGAAAGTTATTTCCATGTGCCATGTGTGTAAACAGAACACAGAAAGCCACTGATAATTAAAGTGAGACTTTTACAGTGGAAATGAGATTTTTACTTTGATGTAAATGGATAGTTCGACCTAAAATGAAAATGAAGTTATTTACTCACCCTGGTGTTGTTCTAATGCCGTACTGCCTTCTTTCTTTCTACAAAAGGGTAATTAAGAGAAAAAAGGCAGTCCAGCATCAAACTTTTTAAGAAAGAAGCAAAAGTAGCCTATCACAGAATGATCCTATGCGACATGTGACGTGCACTGCACACAAGTTGTGAGAAATCAAGATTAATAATTACACCACGTGAAATGCAACACCTAGAAATCTCCCAAAACGTATGCGTGTACTTTCTTCACTGAGTTAAAAGTTTGTCTGATGACAGTTCATTTGACAGATGACTTCTCGTTATGACGAACACAATGGATATATTCAGCTCAGAGAAGAAGGTACATGGGTTGTATTATATCTCGTGTTTCTAGATTTCTCAAAACTCGGCGAGACGGAGTGAGCAGAAGTCTCATGAATGTGCAGTCGAGCACCGAAGGATTTTCATTAAATAATACATTACATTTCAGTTTGTTTTTCACCAAACCATGTCCCCAGAACATGTCACGTGTCGCATCTCGCATGGGATCATTCTTAGATCACAGATCACATAAATTAACACTTGAAAAAATTAACAACAACAAAAAAAAGATCAGGGTAGTTGGTGGTAAACATTATAAATTCTTCTCAAGGTTAATGCAGTTTCATTGAGGCCACGAAAAGACTGTACATGTGGCATCATCTCATGAATATGCTTTACTAGTCTCAATGACCTTCAGATGAGACATCAAATGACCTTCGCAAAATGTTTTACTGGCAAAATCAAATAATTCAAGAGTTGCAATAAATCATGATTCACTGAGGAACTGTTTGACATGATAAAAAGGAGCAGACATCACATTTGATGAAAAGGTTGTTTTATTCCCCCTGATGCCACATGGTGTAGCATGAAATGAGAGCTTATTACTCAACTGATATTTTTTCGGGATGAGCTAAGCAGCCGTGTTTAGATTACTAACTAGTTGCATTAACAAAAGACTGCCGTTTAAGTGTGTAAATGCATTGATTCGCTTTATCACTTTGAATAAAAGTGTCTTGGAAAGTGCTAAATCAATGCTAAATGCAAATAATAAAACATTACTATGTGATCAAAACAGGAATATTGCCTTTTAAATGAGAGGTTTGCTTATTTTTTTGCCGTATGTCAAATCAAACTACTGCACTGTAAAAAAATATTGATGGTTTAACTTAAAAAAGTAAGTAACCTGGTTGCCTTAATATTTTAAGTTCATTGAACTGGAAAAAGTGAGTTAATACAATGAAGGAGATTAATTTAACCATCAGAAACTCACAATTATATGTTATCTGAACTAAATAAACTATATTTAAGTTGATTTTACAAAAGAAAAAATGTGATTACTACACTGTAAAAAATATTGTTGGTTTAGCTTAAAAAAGTAAGTAACCTGGTTGCCTTAAAATTTTAAGTTCATTGAACTGGAAAAAGTGAGTTAATACAATGAAGGAGAAAGATTTAATCATCAGAAACTCAAAATAATAAGTTATCTCAACTAAATAAATTATTATAAAGTTGATTTGACAAAAGAAAATATGTTGTGATAACAAATCTTGAAAATATTTTTTTACAGTATCGTTTCTTTCTCAATGTTAAAAACTGTGATATAACTGCTTTTCAGAGTTTGATTTTAAGTACTTTTGTGTTGAACTTAGAAACCTAAATCACATGATTAATACATTTCATAGTTTGATTTTAAATGACTATTTTGTGTACATTTCTATGACAAACATTTCTTTTTTCTAAGTAAAACCAGCCGCAACTCAACAATGAACTTGGAAACTTGATGATTCATAAATCTCAGAGTTTGATTTTAAGCATTTTTGTGTACTTTTGTATGACAAACAGTTATTTTTTTCCAAAGCAAAACCAACATGATTGAACGTGGGAACACATGACTGATGATCTTAGTTGATAAAAGCTTGTTTAGAAATCTGATTTCACAATGAAACGAACAGCCCGCCATCTAAATGTCATACTTTTGGAACTGCAAAGTTTTTGGGATGCGACAGTGTTTTGCCTTGATGAGGTTTATGTTTGCAAGGACAAACCACACTCTTTCATCAGCCCCGGAAGTTTCCTCCCACGTTCTTCTCCGTTTTCCTGCATTTTCCAACCCGTCTTGTTGGGCCGCAGCGGCACCAAGCAGCACCATTCTCCAAAAGCCCAATGTGGTTGCGAGGAACTGAAGACTACGGGTTGCTGGGCTCAAGTGGCTTCAATTACAGATGCTCACAATTATAGAGGAAGAGAACAGGGCTGGGCAGAACGTGCCAAGCACAAACACTGCCTAGATCACAGGAGGAGAAAGAGGGGGAGAGCAGGGAAGTCAAAACGTTACCATCCCACCCAACCGCCGCCGGGTTATTTTGGGATCTCGGTAGATTCAGCATTGAGATACTAACTGGATTTTAGTCACTGGATAGAATTAGATTCAAATTTTGTCTTCACATCTGAGATCTGAAACTGATTTTTTACCGTCATTCCATCTAAAAACGACTGGAAATTCCCCCTCCGGAGTCAGAAGTTGTAAAACGCATATTAGTGAAGTCATTCTAAAGACTATTAGCTCTCACAATTGAAGTGCCATAGGCACGGATTCATAGATTTGCTGTGTTTACATCAGGCGATTTTGGTGTTTGTTTACCGTGGAGTGTCATTTTCTCTAAACAGCCATTTACTGGGCCACATGATTTGAATAACTGGATTGCGTCGCTATTTGCTCGCAGATTACATCAAACTTCATTAAAGGCAAATGAGCAAAGGACAGATCTGCTGCCTGCTAGTCTCTCCTGAGCAAATAAGAAGAAAAAAAAACAGTGCAAACACTATTAACCATATCATAAGACACCCAGAATGCATTTGCTTAGAGTAAATGTGATCTGACCTCTGGCACGTGACCTCTGTGAAACATTTTACTGGCAAAATCAAAGAGTTGTAAAAGATCAAAGAGCAAATCTGATGCTAGAAAACTTTTGACCTGGCTCATAAGGCTTATTGGAGATCTCTGTCACGCTTCATTGAGGTATCAGCTTTGTCTCAGATGCATCTCTTAAAAAACTCATTTTCACACTCGGGTCATGGCTTTTGAATCATATTGTTTATTATTGAACTTCTGAATGCAGAGTGGTATCTTTTCAAATGTGAACACACTCTGAGATATTGTTAGGCTCTTTTGAAACTCTAGTCTAGAAGACACCTTGACCTGTGAGATTACCTGGGTCTTTTTCTCAGGAGAAACAGTTTTCAAATTTTGTGTAAGCTGGTAAGTGTGATATTAAAATGATAGTTCTCCCAAATAAATAAAAATTCTGTCATTATATAACCCTCAAGTTGCTCCAAACCCGTAGACTTTTGTTCATCTTCGGAACACAAATGAAGATCGTTTTGATGAAATCTGAGAATCCATTTCAGTCCCTCCATTGACAACTACCACTTTCATAAAGAGATCATAAAACGAATCCGTAAATTGAGCGGTTTAATCCAAGTGTTTAGGCCTTTATTCACATATAAACATTAATAAACTCATCAGTTGTGGTGAACGGAAGCTCAAGCATGTTTGCTTGACATGAGAAGAACCAATAAGGTTCATTCTTGTGTTACGCAGCACGTTTGAGCTTCAGTGTGTTCTGAAGATGAACAAAAATCTTACGGTTTTGAATCGACATGAGGGTAAGTGATTAATAACAGAATGTTAATTTCTGGGCGAACTAACCCTTTAATCAATATTTTTGGTTTATTGTCCCATAAGAGAAAAATGTATACAACTTTTAGAAGAACACCAGCATATAGATGACCTCAAAACTAATAAACATTGACTAAAAGTCACAGAAGTCCGAATTTGATTTCATGAGAGCAGAACAGGGAAGAGAAATTGATATTTTCACTGTGGAATCTTCTTTTTTTTTTTTAGATGAGATATCATTACTTTTTGCTTTTGTTGACTGGAAGATTAAACGATTAGTGTGCATTTATTAGCAAAAAGATGCAACCAATTTCTCATCTCCCAGCATCATGACCTTAATTGTTGTAATCCAGACATATCCGTCTGTTTTTACAGTCTACTCAACATCTGGGTAGTTAGAGAATCCTAGATGAAGGGCGGGATGATGCCATTCATTATGACAGGTATGATTGACAACAATACTGTAAAAATATTTACACATTTCTTAAATAATGAGATGATATTCCGCTGTGTTTTAGAATGAAAATGTACATTAAACTCAATCAATGTCTGTCTGGGTTATACCAAGTCCCCTGAAAACACAAATCCGTTGCAAACGCGTCCACGCGCACCCCTAGTGTCCGAGTGGTACGTTCCATTTTAAAGCGATAGCTCCGACTCCACGCTTGTAAAGTAAAGCGCGACGCTTTCTTGAGGTACGGACTGGAGAATACCATGCCATCGACGCGTTGAGCTTATTTACGGTTTCACACGGGCGTTTTGCACTGGAAAATAAGCGATATCTCCAAATCCGCTTGCGATAAGCACCGAGAGGCTCTACAAAACCCAACCGTGGATGTAACTGTTGCACTTTGAACACAGGTACGAGTGATACACATTCGCGCGAATGATTCATTCTGATGCATGGCTTTATTGTACTGAAATCGCATGATCTGGAGATGTAACGCATGCTTCTTTTACTATTAAAAAAAACAATGCTATCTCGTGGATGAGAGAATAGATGGTTAAACTGATGTGTGGAAAGGATCCTGATGGATGTGGTCAATAAAGCCAGCAAGAACAAAGGGGGCATTAAAACCAGTGTTTAGCTAAAAAGGAGGTAAAATACCCGTGCATTTGTGCTGTGCATTAAATGCATTAAAATGACTTGACTGTTTCTAGAAGCCAAATCACAATAAATAATTATTTCAGTCTTGCCTGTTGGTGGTTGTGCATGGATATAATGCATATTGACATTTCGGAAGGAAAGTTGCTTTAGATAAACAGTACGCACCACAATCAGGGCTCACAATGAGAGAAAATAACGTTGTTTTAGTTTTTTAAGGCAGGCAGATTAAATAGATGTATGGAAAAAGGTGTTATCGTGCGCACTCAATCTGTTTGTCTGTCACATCTGTAACAGTCACATGACTGAAATATTGTTTTCCTCTAGGCAAATGACCCAAATGTTGTTCCACCTATTAAAGCCTAAACTAAAATCAAATGTATTGCTTAATTTGCGCATTGATTTCGTTTATTTTCTTGCATGGGTAATTGATGCATTGAGATAGTCTCAGTAAGATTCACTTGATGATGGGTCTGTAGCAAATCTGATCATTCAAAGCCTTTGGTGGCAGTTTGCTCCACGTCTGGGTGGAGAGGAGAGGGGCTGTGGCTGCCTGCAGTAGCCGGATCAGGGATGCTCTCACCCGGTGTGAGATTAGGTTGAGCTCCGCTGGAGAATGTTAGGTGCTGTGGAGAAAGGGACCGAGAAAACGATGTTTTAACACAACGCCGAAAACAATCTCGAATCTTTACATCGGAATATATGCTTTGCGGAAATGATGGATTATCTGCATGGGAAAATGAAAATATAAGTAAATTAAATGTAAAAAAATAATAACAAAATGAATAAAAATAATAATAATAATAAAGTATTTATTATTTACATAAATTAACATTATTTATATACATATTTTAAATGATTGTTTATATTAGCTATATATGATATAAACAATCAACATTTTTATTTTTTAATTCTGTGTGACTATATATATATATATATATATATATATGTACAATTATATGTATGCATAATGTATGTATATTTATTTTTTTACTATATATATAATGTATGTATCTTTACAATTATATATATATATATATATATATATATATATATAGTCACACAGAATTAAAAAATAAAAATGTTGATTGTTTATATTATTATATGTATGTATGTATGTATGTATACTATATATATGTGTGTACCGGTATGTTTGTGACACACTTTGTATGTATATGTGTGTTTTTATATATATATATATATATATATATATATATATATATTTATATATATATGTATTTAATGTGTATATGCATGTATGCATGTATGTATTACATATTCAATTTCTCTCCCTCTATTAATATCTCTATAAATATTTTACATGGATACAAATGCACGTAATCGATGCGTATGTATTTCCAATAGTCCAAAATGCATTTTGTTTTGTAATCTGGTTTAAATGGAGACTGAACAATATTAAAGTTTCCATATTCATTCGGTGTTTTGCTCGATTGGCTCCTCTGTGAAATTACATTTTCTTTAGGATAGATGAAACTGCAGTGTAGCGAACCTAAATGGATTGATTTAGGCTGGAAATACCTCCATAAATAAACTCAATCAGCGCATTAACCGAACAAATTGGCCACTGATGTAAAAATAGAAAGTTGTTTGCAAGCGAGGAGACGACTGTCTGCTGTTATGGCTCTAGTACGTGAACCTATAGGCATCCCACGTTACCTGGCGTTTCTGCTCACGTACATGTGTAGATGAATTATAGGCCACATGTTTTTACCCCCAGAACTGAAACAAACACCCACTGAATTCAAAACAAGCCCGATGAATGTGTTTAAGCAGCCTAAATGGATGCCTACTTCGCTAGTCCATCCAAAGAAAATAAGTCTATTTTTCTTGCTGCATTATTAGATGATGTTGCGTTGATGAGATCAGTGCTGGTTAATGAATAACCCGTCCTCGTCAATTGAAGTACAGTTGTGCTGACCTTGTGCAGGCTGTGATCATCTCTATATCTACACAGCAGACGTCGCCCTCTGCCCTCTTTCATCAACACACATGCTATTTAGCTGTCTGTTTGATTACCACCGGCCGAGCACCTGAGGATAAATCTGAACTGTAAATCTGCGCTGTGATTCGCTCGCCTCAGAGCAAGGTTACTGTCCTGCGTACTCCGGCCTTGTGATGTCAGCAAGCGGCCGTGCATCCTTGAGTGAGTTGGTTGTGTAGAATAAAACAGTGCGCTCATCCTGTGAGTGTGAGTAAGCCATGAGTACAACTGCCATGTGGAGTCACGGCTTGTGCTAATCGCTGAACAATAGCTACTGTCTGTTCTCAAGCTCTCTCGCTCTCTCGCTCTCTCTCTCTCTCTGCCTGCTGCCTTTCCAATGCGAATGCTTTGCTTTAGGCCAGTGGATTTGTCTCGTAATATTGGATTAAGGTTTGGTTTGAAATGCTAAAGGTGGAAGTGTCCTGTTCTTTGATTAGTATTTGGAGATCTTGTTGATAACTCACTTTAAGAAATAAAGTTTTCCAAAAGGGGGGTTTCAGTGAACCGTTTTTGGTTCCCTAAAGAACATTTCAGTCAACAGGTTTATCATATTTACATCACATTTTGGAAAATAATGATAATTTCTACAAATATGCCACCAAAAATTGGCCCTGAGGAGCTTTAGCACAATACAGTTACTTTTTCAGTCAGAGAAACAGAGGAAGCTCATGAAAAAAAGAGTTGCTTTGTTTTATGATGGGCTATGCGGAGCTAAATATGGATTTCAGACAGTCCGGTAAGAGACAAGAATAGGCTACTGACAGATCAAATAAAAACATAGCCTTTATGGTTTGTCTGAAGTCATTTTGTTAGTGCAGTCTTTTACAGCGCGTATAAATAATTTTTGCCTTCTACTGTGATTTTGTTTAGTTTTCTGTTCTGGAGAATCAGATCTCTGTTTGAAACCACAAACTCTTGATTCTCAATTTATCCAGAATCGTGCAGCTCTAGTTGTGTAAGGCTACACTGTTAAAAAAAAAAAATCGTGATTTTAACGGTAAAAATGCTACAGTGCAAAATTGTTAATTGGTTTAAGTTTCCGTACTATATACGGTAAATAACTGTGATAGATCTCATGGTACATTTAATGTAATTTTACTGTAAAATACCGTTAAATAAACAGTTTTTGAAATTGAAAAAGAACAACTCATTGTATAATTATAATTAATTAACAACTCATTGTATAATACAGTGAGAAACCGTAAATTGACATTCCAATAATTCCCTGCGTTACACGTCACATTTTTTTGTATTTTTGTTGAAATATTCTTCGTAGTTTTCTTGTTTTTTTTTTCTAATCAGTTATGTACATTAGAGTTTTATGTTAAGTTTAAAGTTGTTAAATTAATGTTTGTTGGATTTTTTTTTATTTCATGTGTGTTACCATGATGGTGTTTAATATTTGTGTGAATTACACTGTGCTTCTTCTTTATATATAAATCTTCATGTGGAAGAGCTGTTTGTGATGAGCTTTGATTGATCATGTGACTGATGATTGTTGGTTGTCAGTAAAATACAATGGTACAAAATATCAATACTTCAATAGGTTGGTAAATTAACATTATATCAGATAATGAAATACGGTTTATTACTGTAAATTTTAAGTTAAGTCTGTAAAACCAATAACGTTGCTACCGTATGTTTTACCGTAAAGTTCTGGCAATCACAGCTGCCGTTTTTTCACCGTAAAACTTACGGTTTTATTTTGGACATTAGTTTAGCTGTATTGTTCAGTGACTTGCAAAATAGTCTTTAAAAACAACATGAAAAGGAATCGTGATAACATCGTGATCCTGCCAGAAAATAATTGTGACAGCATCGCCCATCCATTTCTTATAGTTAGTCATCACTGTAAAAAATTAAAACTGTAATTTTTACGGTAAAAAAACGGTAGCTGTGGTTGCCAGAACTTTACCGTAAAAAATACGGTAGGAATGTTTATGGTTTTACAGATTTAGCTTAAAATTTACAGTAATAAATAGTATTTTACTTTCTGATAAAATGTTGATTTACCAACCATTTGATAAATTGATATTTGTTTTGTACCATTGTAATACACTGACAACCAACAATCAACTTTCTGTTAACCAATTAACAGTTTTGCACTGTAGCATTTTTACATCGTCTTTTACCGTTAAAATCAGGATTATTTTTTACAGTGTAGATGCCATATTTAATGTTTTGAGAATGAAAATGAGGCAGATTGGGTTGTGTTGATGTGTACCCAAATGTTGACTGTTTAATTACAATATTAAAAATGTCTTTTCTTGTACAACAACAACAAACCCTAAAATTTGTGTTAAATAATGTTAAAAACACATTATAAACTGTTGAACTGACTGCATGCTTTCTTACATTCAAAGTTTTATATTTCCTTTCCTCATAAGGGTAATAACTTTTTGTGTTTGAGATTTTTGCCTGGCTGACTATTGGTGACCCGAGTCATATTTAATATCATAGACCATATATATTAATATCAAAACCATAATCTAGAAATTTGCAGCTGCACTTTGTTTGACTTGGGTTAGTAAGTCAGTAAATCTCGTTTTAGTTATACCGCACTTTCAATAGCGGTAGTGCTACAAATATATTTCTTATGCTTTTTTTCCCCCTGCATAGAAAATCATTTCAGGAGTGAAAGAGAGAACGTAACAAAATATTTGACCCCGGCCTCCAACAGGATGAGACTCAAAACTAAAATAACAAAAAGAGGAAACAATCGGAGGACACATGGAGGTGCCTCAGCCGCCTCGTGTGACCCTGAGAGCTCATAATGCTGAAGGTTAGGACCCTCAGAAGAGAAGTGCATTATATATGTGATGCCGAATTATTTCGAGGATCGTATGTGTGGAGGGTTCGGCCCGTTGTTGATATTGTGGTCAGTCGAGGACAGAATCGCTTATGGCCACGGCAGCGTCTTGCCAACAGATACAGCGTATGATATTTGCCTCGAGCGCTGTCAGTTATATCAGATGACTTGGGCTTTATTTTACTTTGCTCTTTTTTTCATTTGAAACAATATTTGTGTAGAGAATAAGAGGCATGGGAGGAAGGTTTGAACAGTCTGCCTTTAATATGAAGGCATTTGTTCCACTTTTGACAATGGTTTTGTTTTATATTTGGGTTGTCAATCAATTCAAATCTTTGATTAAATGAATTGGATAATAAGCCAGCTAATTCATCAAATTAAATTACAGTTAATCACATATATCAATATTTTCGGAGAAAAATCACCTAAATGAATGTGGCAGAGGAAAGCGTTGAATTGACATTTCAAAAAGTGGATTTAGAAGTCAATACATTGATCATTTTCATATCTTTGAACATAAATCTGTCACAGTCCACAGCGAGACTTTCTCATTTTGTCTGATATTGATTTAGTGGATTTAGTTATTCACAGACGACTCATGTTTATTTAGTAATATGTCGGAAATTTTAAGTGTCATGCATGTGTGTCGAACTAGTTGTTAATGGTATATTTGGTATATATATATAATGGTATATATTTTTTTTTAAATATATATATATATATATATATATATAATTATGTGAATGGGTTGTGGTTGGTGTGTTCTTTTACATGGAAAATGGGAAGAAAAATTCAGGAAAAAATGGAGATATACGTTTATGCTTCCCACTTAGACTGATCGGTCCCAGTGTGGATTCATCCATGTGTGATATCATGTGTCCAATCCCGTGAAATAGCATTTTTTTTCTTCGTCTTCTTTGTAATCAAGAGCTGTTGACCCTCATTACAGAAGTGAGGAGAAGAGGATGCTGTTGTGAGTCCTTGATTAGATGGACTAGTGATGTATTTCTCTCTCTCTCTCTCTCTCTCTCTCTCTCTCTCTCTCTCTTTTGGGTGAATGTTCACATGACAAAAACTTGAGCAGTTTTTGGTTACACTTTATTTTAAGGTGATGTTACAGTGTACTTTCTCAAATAAGTACTGAGTAATATTAATTAACCAAATGTACAGTTTGGTTTGGAGTTTGGACTATAGTTTATGCATAATTTATTTACTATTACTACTAATTTTGACTGCAAATTTTTATTTAGTTTTAGTCTTTTGACTAAAACAATGCCATTTACTTTTAGTCATATTTTAGTCATCTGAATTGTTTTAGTCTTGTAGTTTTAGTCGACGAAATTCAATATGATTTTAGTCGACTGAATCTACAGTAGATTAAGTCGACTACAATATGATGGGTTTAGTTAAATTGTAATGCATTCATTTAGAATTTAGAATGGAAAAAAATGTACAAACCCATATACTCCCGAAGAAAACATCTATTAACCTGTTAAAATGAATGAGTGTTTCAATGAATGCAAATATCATTCATTGAAAAGACTGTGTTGTACTTTAGGAAAAGTGGTTTTATTTAATTTTAAGATATTTTTTAAGTCACAGTAGTTAAATCCGTATCTGTATTGCATGTTCAGACTTTTAAATTACTACTATAGTAATAACATTACCTTAACTACATCACCTTAAAATAAACTGTTACTCAGTTTTCTCCCATTCAACGATTTACCATATAACATCTGACCACAGTTTTGAAAAACCCTGCTTTAGATCCTTGTATCAATTTATTTTCTCTCCATTGGTGCTTTTTTGGTTGTTTTGACAGAGACTGTGATTTCCCTGGTAAATATTTCTATGGGTTATTACCTGCCTGTGTCATTTAAAATCATTTAGTGAATTTGCCAAAGCACAGCAGACATGTCTCAGAACTTGAACCGTCTCGAAGCCGTTTTCCTGAAAGGAAATAAATGAATATTTTCTGTGTTATTGATACTTCACGGCACTCGCTTCACCCCGACTGTAGCGTGTCAGGTGATCGTGTGATTCTCTCTCTTTCCCGAACCACTAACCACGAGCTCTCATATTGCTCTAGATCGTTGCGGCCCTCTCTACCCGCTTTCACTGAGTTTTGTGCCGTTGGACTCGAGGGCTCAATCTGAAATTGTCCATTATTTCTCCACAACTGATTGATGTGCCAATTCACCAGTGATGAAGAGGGTTAAAATTAGTGTTGAAAAACAAAGCTAACAGATGAGTCCATTTCACCTGTGCCATCAAGAAAAGCAAACACACGGGCACGTACTGGAGCGGGTTGTTTTATGGGCACGGCGCCGCTCGTCTCATCAGGATTCCACCCGGCTTCTTGTTTACAGTTCAGGACGGGCAGAAAGGTCACAGGGGGGCGTTTGTCAGAAATATTGATGGTCTTGAAAAATTGCAGAGCGCATAAACACTCTTACACATATATTTATTTTGGGTCATAGATTTGGCAACTCAACTGATGGACGCTAATGCTTCCGGTGCCGCCTTATTTCTTGCAGATTGTGTGTTTGCTTTATCTGTGCTCTGTTTTGATGGGAAATGAATTCATTTATTGATATATTTAATGTTTGCAGTGTTCCGTGGCCACCCGTTGTGTGTTTAGCATTATGAAAACAGCTGTAAAGACTATGATCTGCCTAATTTGCTGCTATTAAGATGTACAGTAATGCTTAGATCTGAGCAGATATACCCCCTGACGCTTATGTGACTTTCTCTCTCTGTCTGTATTTTCTGGGTTTCAAGCATTCTGCTTAGGCATTCAGCTTTTGCACTGGCACCAGCCGGCTTCCACTGTGCTAATCAAATTAGTGTGATTGCTGTTCAATAGCTTCTCCTGCAAATCAGGGAATGTATTACAATACATCATTATAATACAATGAGCAAGGATTTCAGATTTTAGGAACCTGAAAGGCTGCAGTGATTCTTCCAGCTTTGCTTGCCATGTTAAATTTAGAGGAATCTTTCAAAGGTGCGCTTTATTACATGGCGTCAAGGTAAATATCTGAAACATGCAATTTTTTTGTGTGTGATTTAAAGGGATAGTTCACCCAAAAAAGAAAATTAAGTCATTAATTACTCACCCCTATGCTGTACCAACCCCGTAAGACCTTTAATGAGTAATTAATGACTTAATTTTCATTTTTCCCTTTAATATAGGCTATGGCAAATCATCCTTCAGATGTTGTTATTGTTATGCGATTTGCTTTGCTTTTATCCAACGGGAGATTTGTGCTTTAGATGACCTGCTTTTTCATTAATTGAACCTAAAGTAACTATACTGTATAGTGAGAATTAGAAATTGTGATGTGTTATTCTATCGCTACCAGTATTTAAACTTCAATAAAAGAAATGTGGCAGTATAGCTGGAGCACATGTTTTCCATGCAGAGACAAATTTAAGCAAGACTCTTTAGTCCTGCCACATGCAGAAAAACTGTAGTGCTTAGGTTGTGGTTGAAGTGAAGCCTTATTCCGCCCGTTTGTGCTTAATGCGGCCCTTCCTGACCCTTCCCTTCCCTTCTCTTTGGAGAGAAAGACCGAAAGAAAGGGAGACAGACAGCAGAAGCCATGCAGACCTCTTTCATTCCTGCTGTTCTGCCCAGTGGGGGGAAGCAGTGATTGAACAAACGAACGACGTGTTTGATCTGCAAACCGCTTGTTCAATTTTCAGAGTGAATGAAATGGTGCTACAACCTCTTGCTGTGTTTTTACTGTCTTCTCTCTGTCGTCTTGTGACTTGCTCAGGTTTAAAAATCGCGAAAGGTTCTTATTCAGAACTAGTTCCTTTTTTATTTGAAATACTCAGGGCTATAGACTGCAACCAAATGGTCTTTTTTTCTTGCCGGTGCGACTAAGTTTTGTTAGAGGTCGCACTGGTTCCAATTTGCCCAACTGAATTTCTGTTGCATATGAAAAAGATTGAGCCGCAAACTAAAGCGGAACGAAACCACTTCTCGTTTGAGCTGCGCAGCACCATGGTTATAAAAGTTTAGCATTTTTAAATGAGTTTTTATTTGAATATTATTTTCAAATTTCCTATAAATTTCAGTTTAGTTTCAGTTAGTTTCATTAATTGTTTAATTTTTATTTTTTGAACACATTTATATTTAGTTTTTCTATATTTAGTTTCAGTTTTAGTAATTATAGTGTAACAAAACACTTGCAGCAAAATGTAATGTTTGCAATTTACTGTTGACTTTCAATTATGTTTTCAATAATATTGTTTTTTGAGATTGAACAAAGTACCAAACAAATGCAACTTTAAAAGTTTAAAAGTAAAAATTATTTATTCATACTCATTCATATTAAAGATGAAATCTTGTTTAACTTGTGGTGTATAAGAACAAATCTTTAATGGTTATTTCTATAATATTGTATTGATCAATTTATGCTTGGTCTTTTGTATATGTGTTCTATTCAGACCAGACATTTAGTTTATTTCTACTCTGAAAATGAATTGGTGTATTTGTGGGCTAGATGTGCTATTTTATTCAAATGTTAGTCTGGAGCTCTGATACTGGAAGTGAATGATTTTCATGGCATGAGGGTTTTCCAGGGGCATTGAAAACATGGATAAACGTATCAAGCAATTTTAAAATTGAATTTTCCTGGCCTTGAAAGTTATGGAAAGGAATAAAATCATAGAGTTTCTAAAATTAATGTAAATTGTTCTATGATATTTAATTGGCAGAAATTTAGCTCTGAAGCCACAGCCTGATTTGTAACCACAATTTGGATTTTTGAATTATTTGGTCAAACCAGTTCGCAAATTGCTCTGAATGATACATTAGCAAATTGATTGTAATTTGAATCATTTTTTTAAATACTTCGTCAATAATCACAATTGTTTGAAAAGGTCGTGAAAAAGTATTGGTGTGGGAACCCAGCATTATTGCATTATATTTGACAACTGGCCTTTGAAGAGGGTTTCTACTGTCCATCGTTTTCTTCTCCAAATCATAATGAGCCAGAATCACTTAGTGTAATCTGAATCTGAACCAGAATCATTAAATTCCTTATTCCCCATCCCTGTTTTTGCTGTCTGGTTAAGGGGTGCTTCCTAATTAACAAATGCGCTTGCTTGGGATTAGTGCTTGCAATGACCATAAAGGTTTATTAGCAATCCATTGAGTGAAAGGAGTAGGAGTGACAAGGCTTGGCACCAACAGAAGCCACTCGATCAATACATACCCCCAAAATCCCCTCACCCAGCTGTCACGCACTGGCTCACAGTCCACTCTGAGTCACTAATGCCTCCAAATGGCAGGGATGGATTGAGTCTCAGGGAGAAGTGATGAAATTCTGATTGTTGGGTTTTAAAATCGGCAGTTGTCAATCTTCATCGCACTAGAAATCTTTATCCCCGGTAAGAAACTCCAAGAACGCTTTGGCTTAGAGCTGTGGGAACGTTAGTGAACGTTAATTTTAATGACCGCCACGTCTGTCTTGAGTCCCACGGAGGCGCTTCAGAAGGATAACAGGAGTTGACGACCAGCTGAAAGTCATGGGGCCGTTTCATAAAGCTATTTTAGACCAGTCTATAGTGTTAGACAAGTCTAAAATTAGCTCTCAGACTAGTTTAATGTAGACTAGTTTAGACTGTTACACAAAAATAAAGGCCAACTTAATTTAGACAGCTTACCCCCAGGCTAACTTAGGTCTAAGACTCTGTTACCTTGGCAACCAGCAGTAATAATCATTTACATTAAACAGCCTAAAGAAAAGCGAAAATGGCTCATAATTTGTGGTTTGATGACGATGTTATGGAGAGAGCTATGAGAAGGGAAAGAGTTTTCAGGGGCCGCAGTAACCTACTGGAAATATATCTTTGTATATTTTCTGAACGCCTTTAACGCTCCGCTCAACGGTCGGATTAACGCTGTTAACTGTCTGTGGCGAGCAGGATGAGGTCGAGACTCGAGGGACGTGAGAACGACGCGAGGCCGGTGGCGTGAGTGATAATGAGCGACACCTGTGAGACCCACCGCTCTCGTATCTCTCTCGGAGGAGCGGAAGCATAAAGGAAGAGCGACGACTGTGAAGATACGAGACCGGTAGCAATACAGATACTGTCGTAGCAATCTTTTTCCAAATTAAACTTTTCTTCTTGTTACTACATTCTTGTTACTACATCTCCGCTAAATTTCCCAAGTAAAAAGTCCTTGTAACTGTTATACTCCTCCAATAAACACATATTTTCCGCTGGGGTAAACCGCACTGAGCGGTTGAATGTGCTTACTCTTTCTGCCATGTTTTTTGTTTTGAAATGTGTCTTATTTTACCCACAAAGCATTGTAGTGTAGTCCTACTTAAAGGGATACTCCACTTTTTTTGGAAATAGGCTCATTTTACAATTCCCCCAGAGTTAAACAGTCAAGTTTTACCGTTTTCGAATCCATTCAGCTGATTTTCTGATATTTAGAAGAATATCAGTAACCAGACAGTTTCTGGTCTCATTGACTACTTTAGTATATGGAAGTCAATGAGACCAGAAACTGTCTGGTTACTGATATTCTTCTGAATAACAGAGAATCGGCTGAATGGATTCGAAAACAGTAAAACTCCACTGTTTAACTCTGGGGGAGTTGTAAAATGAGCCTATTTCCAAAAAAAAGTGGAGTATCCCTTTAAGATAGTCAGAGTCTTAAGTGCTTTGTGCAACAGTCTGATTTAGATATCTATCTGAAGTCTGACTATCTACTATATCTAAGTCATACTCAAAGTCAATCTTTGTGAAACCGGCCCCAGGTCTTGTCCTCTCTCCTTTCACGCCTCCTTTTATATTTCCAGAGCTTCACCTGAGACTCGAGACCAGTGTGGCGCGTAGGTGACGCTCATTAACACTCACGCCACTGGCACCATTCCCACGACTCTCTGCCCTGCCCTGCTTACCACAAACACCCCTTGTACATGTGTACAAGACAGATGAATACTAGTTGCATCACATGACTATTCACATTTACACAGTGCATTTTCAATGTTCAGAAACTTGGCTCGTCTGATCACGGTTGTGGTAATACAGAGGAAGTTGGATGTTTTATGGTAGACAATGGTAGACTTGGTTGATTGAGCTACATGGATTCGCAGTAAAATGTGGGAAAATCTGGCAAACTTGTTTGTGGTTTTGTAGAACACTAGAAGCTTTGCATATCCTTCCAAAGAAGTAGATGAAGTGTATTGTTACTAGATGCATGATCATTGCATGATCAATTGCTTGATTTCTTTTAGCGTTGGTTGTTTTGTGATCCTGATAGGTATTACAGCTTTAGAAAGAGGTTGTTATTGAAGACTGAGTCAGCACTCACTATATTATACTATATTGCAAACCAGCAAGAAACAGAATGTTTGATTATAAGGTTCAGAGTGTGGTTGCAAAAAACATTGCCTTGGGGTAAAAAGTCAAATCTTAAAGTGTGATGACCCCTTTAATGCAATTAAACTTTTAAAGATAAGACATTGCTTTGCCTGCATAATCCATTTTCTTCTCGTTTCTCTCCCTTTCATTGTAGACATGAACCACTGAGACAGCAAAAGAAGAAAAAGCCTGGAATAAGCTTGAGGGAAGAGCTTCGTCTCATTCCCCCCACGATTGAAGGATTGGAATCATGAGGTCCTTTTGGCTGCTGGTATTTGCCGTCTCTGTTTTGACCGGGACCATCATGGCGTTTCCCATGACTCCTACGGAACACCCTGAAGTCACCGGAAGTTTCAGGGTTAAAGACACGAGCCTCACGCACCTCACGGTGCACCGCAAGTCTGGCGAGGTGTTTGTCGGCGCGATAAACCGAGTCTACAAGCTCTTCGCCAATCTGACCGAACTACGTTCGCACCAGACGGGTCCCGTGGACGACAATGCCAAGTGCTACCCGCCCCCCAATGTACGAGCCTGCAAGCAGAATCTGGAATCCACAGACAACGTCAACAAATTGCTGCTGGTTGATTACGCTGGCAACCGCCTGGTGGCCTGTGGAAGCATCTGGCAGGGCGTGTGCCAGTTCCTGCGGCTGGAAGATCTCTTCAAGCTCGGTGAACCGCACCACCGTAAAGAACACTACCTCTCGGGAGCCAAAGAGTCAGATGGGATGGCTGGAGTCGTGGTGGGCGACGATGACGGAGACTTGAAGAAGAAAAAGAAAGGTGGTAGTCGCCTCTTTATCGGTGCTGCCATCGATGGCAAATCTGAGTATTTTCCAACCCTATCCAGCCGTAAACTGGTGGCCGATGAGGAGAGTGTGAACATGTTCAGCTTGGTCTACCAAGATGAGTTTGTGTCTTCACAAATAAAGATACCTTCAGACACCCTGTCTCAATATCCCGCGTTTGACATCTACTACGTTTATGGGTTCTCCAGCCGTACGTACATCTATTTCCTCACTTTGCAACTGGATACCCAACTCACCCAGGTGGACGCGACTGGCGAGAAGTTCTTCACCTCGAAAATCGTCCGCATGTGCTCCAACGACACTGAGTTCTACTCTTACGTCGAGTTCCCGCTTGGGTGCACCAAGGATGGTGTGGAATACCGACTTGTTCAAGCTGCCTACAAACACCGCCCTGGGAAGATTCTGGCCCAGGCTCTTGGCCTGTCTGAGGATGAGGATGTCCTGTTCGTGATCTTCTCCCAGGGGCAGAAGAACAGGGCTAACCCACCAAGAGAAACAGTGCTGTGCCTCTTCACACTGCACCAGATTAACCTGGCCATGCGAGAGAGGATCAAGTCGTGTTACCGTGGGGAAGGAAAGCTGTCTCTGCCGTGGTTGCTCAACAAGGAGCTGCCTTGTATTAATACGGTGAGTCTTTGAATTGAACTCTCTCTGTCTGTCTTTGATAACTTAACTTAAAGTGATAGGCAGCAATAGATTATGGTGACGATTTAACTCTTTTTTTTTTTTCCTTGAAGCATGGTTTCCTTTGGTTTCCCAAAGAGGTTGCTGAGGGTAACACAGTCTCATCCCAAGTCGTCATATAACTGACGTCTTTTGACCATACGTCAACATCTGCCTTTTTAGGGTACCCTTACACGTCGGTTGGTTGACGATCCTGGGCCGTCATACAACTGATGCTTTACCTTTAACGTCAGTTAGGTGACGGGGTAGGTTTAGGTCTGGGGTAGGGTTAGGATCCGATAACCCTTAAAAGGCGGATGTTGACTTATGGTCAAAAGACGTCCCAAGACGTCAGTTATATGACGTCTTGGGATGAGACTGCGCTGCTGAGGGTTGACCAAAATATGAGTAATTTTATTTCACAATAACTATATATATCACAATATAGTTATTTTTGCTCTAAATAAGTTTTTTTTTTGCAATCAAAAGTTTAGCATTTTATTACATTTTAATTGTAACAAAGTAGTATACATTTAAAATTGTATCCTTTTACTCATTGCCGATTATAACATTAATGTAATTATCAGTATATTGGTATTGGTCATAATTTTTTATGTTGGTGGATCGTGCCTATCCATATCCAAGCCCTAAAAAAAATAAAAGATGGGTTGATAATATTTTTGAAGCCTCGCACCCTAAAATCTGATTGGTTAATTTGATTGTTATTTCCATGTTGACCCATGTCCTTGTTTAAATCATGTTATTAAAGCTTATCAGTGTCATTATAGATACCTGTACAGTAACAGAGAGATTTAATGCTCACATAATTGCAGACCTTCAGTCTATAGTCTGTTTTCCATTTTATTTCTATTGTTGTTCCTGAAAACCTAATTTGTGGATACTAGACATGATTCCCATTGACCTAATTGTGACGCGTTGCAGACTTTTCAGGAATGCCTGTGTTGGGGAAACTGTCTAACATGATTACACATCTTAATCTGATGTAATGTATCTTTGATGAAAAATCTATTCAAACCAGACAGGGTAGGAAGCAATAGCTTATTATGTGAGAGATGAAGAAGGTGATGGCTAGACATCAAAATCAATACGCCTCTGACATTTTAAACCAGTCAAGTGTACCACACATAGTCAGTCTCTTGAAACCCTTGACGCTTTATTTATGAATCTTTAATATTTGTCTCCTGTAATGTAGTGAGCAAAGACAAATCACATTTGTGATTGTATGCTATTTATCTGCCTTGAAGCTAGGCAGAGGTTTCTTCTACAATTTAAAAATCATTTAAAAAGTGTGTTCACATCAAGCAAGGGTTATTACGCATTACCTAAGGGTTAAGCATCCTGTCATTTTGTAGATAATTATCATACACTAGGGTTGGTGTCAAACGTACCATGGTACAATACCAGTATTTTGCACTTTTCAGTACCAGATGACAATGTGATGCTACCTGAAAACGGAATAAAGAATTAAGGATGCATCAATGTATGATTTTAGAATGAAATTTGATTATGGAATTAATTTAAAAAAACAAATTTATTTCTATGATATCCAGAATGCTACAAAGGCTAATGCACATTACTACTACACATGCTGAGGAATAAAGGGTGCACTTAAGAAAGGTTATGCTGCCAAATTCAGCCATTTTTCATGTTTGCCTATGTCTATTTGAGTAATAGTTGATATTTTATTGCTAAATTATGATATATGTACTGGAATATTCAAATAAATAATTTGCAATCTTTTAAAAAATATATATATACGTATATGCTGAGACTTGCACCTTTTGATGGTCATTTGTAATTAGACTTTTCTATATTTAAATATATACCTTATCTGCAAAAAAAAGTTTATTAAACATTTATGTTTTCAATGCAAATCTATAATGCATTTTCAAGACTCTATGTACTGTTAGTTTGTATCGAGATACCGAAGCCAAAAGTTTGGTTTTGAACCAACCCTAGCGTACATATTGAATCATTTTGCTGCATGTCGTTTGATATGTTAGTTGTCTGGTAGTTATTTACGAACTCTGTGCTTGTAAACTTAAAATCTCGTTTTTTTACAGTAGCAATGTTTTCCCCCTGTGAAAAAAAAAAAGCGTTTGCAAACTGCGAGAGTTTGTTTTTTTCTTTTTTCTTGCCTGGAGGACAACTAGACGAGAGGACAATTTGCGTCCGCGTCTGTAATTGCGGCGGGAACAATAGCACAACACCTCGCGGCCCAGCCAGAGCAGATGGGGCGAAGATGGCGAGTGCCGATGCCCTCGTTCATTCGGGGGGGAGTGGCTGTGGCTGTTTTTATGAGCACCAACAGGGTTCCCCATGACTGATGCAAATCTGCTCCTGATTCCACCGCTGCGGCTGTCGCGGTATTATTAGCTTTTTCTCATGCACGGCAACAGACCTCCCCTTATAATGAGAGCGTGCGTGTCTGCCGCAAGCTCATGCTTCGTTTAATACATTTACCCTTCATATGCATGCACAAAAACAACCCGTTCGACCAGCCCACCCCCCCCAAATCATCATTCAACGGCACGCTCTTTATACGCCCATCGTCTCGGAAGAATTCGAGTGGAAGGTGCCAAAAAATTCAGCTGTTGCTGTACCACCTTTGTGTTTGTCATTACCGCCGCAAAACGTCTTGCCGTTCGAGCTGATATCATTCACCCTGACCTCGCGCTGCACTGTGTGTGTGCCGTTGGAGACCAGGGTCCAGAGGAAGCGAGATTAAAGAGCTGTGTGTGTTCAGTTAATTTTTGAGAATCTGGCCAACAGTTCACCTCCAGGACGAACCGAGAGACTTAGGTTGGGCACTCGATGACATCATCGTTCGGCCACATGGTGCAGATGTTAGTTAACGCAATTGATTTTTGAATAACTCTTCTGACATTTCCTTGAGGTGAAATGACATGAAGTGATTTTCTTGGATTTTTTTTTTTCCCTCTGTGTCCGTTAAAATCCGCTGAAATAATGCTTTTCAGAGACACGCTGAGGGCAAATGGTGCCTCTTTCGGGAGAGAGCACATCTAAAGTGATAAAGCACTGACAGTGAGGTAGATTGCAGGATGATGTCATGTCTCACCGGTCGGTGAGCGCCAGGCCCTGGTCTGATCCCCATGGGCTCACTTTCACAGCCTCTGTTTGGGTGGCTCTTCTCCGTCTGATCTATTAGCAGGCACTTCCTGTCTCAGATGCTGGGATTTGCCGACAGCTGGAGAGAGCTGTGTCTTCAGGATATTATGTCTTGGGATTTGCTTGTGTGGATGTATTTTTTTGATAAGTAAATACATTTAAGTATTTAATCCAGGCCACAAATCAGTTTTTGCTTTATGCATTTTTATTTGACCTTTAATGTCCTCAACAAGGGCCTCGATGGTTTAAATAATGCTTTTAGATTAACGAGATGGCGAATTTTCTTCTCTTTGTCTTAATTTTGAATATAAATTTTTTTCACTGTAACAGAATCGCTAACCCTATCGTGATTTAGTTGTTTTTTACCGAATCTTTATTATTTTGTATTTATTTTATACCATTCACTTTTAAAATGTAATTATTTGTTATTTTTTTGTGATTTTTGTTTCAAATCACTTTGACAGATTCGCTAACCCTATCGTGTAATTGTTTTTACTGAATCTTAAATATTTCATGTTAGTTTTACACCATTCATTGTTTACAAAACATCAGTGTAATAATTTGTTTAATTTACTTGGTTATTTAAAAAAAAAAAGTCACACTTTTAATGTACCCTCAGACTTTTTACTCTATTTTTTTTTCTACACATGGCCCATTTCAGGTCAGAATATATACTGTACACAAAAACAATCTTATAAATAATAACTAATGTCGGGGAGCCAAAGTCTCAAAAGCTCAATAAAATAGGTTGAACCTGACATTATCTGCCATACTTTTTTTTGTGTTTTTTTCTGTTAACTTTGACCCTAAGGACATAGTAAATATCGCAAAAAAAAATCTGGCCATTTTAGTGTATGCACCCTTTATTTTTTTATCAGAAAAATGTGAAAAATATATATATATTTTTTTTCATCAAATCCTTAGTGGGTTTGGTAGGCTATCAATAAATGCATTCCAGATACACAAAACACATGTGCTGACAACATCCCCCGAAAAAATAACTCTCAAAGCACATTTCTACTTGATTTTGCATCAATTTAATGCAAAATAATTAGGCGTTTTCTCACTATTTTCCAATATCTTCTTCAATATCAATCTTTACTTCATTGGGAATCAACTATTCCCAGTCAATATGCCATTCTTTTCACCAAACACTATACTCATTCCACAGAAAAAAATATAAAAATACAACCAAAATAGTTACTCTTCATCCATTGCTGTTTTCTGTCCCGTAGCCCAAGCAGATTGGTGATGATTTCTGCGGCCTGGTTCTGAACCAGCCTCTCGGAGGATTGAGGGTCATCGAGGGCACTCCTCTGTTCGACGACCGCTCTGACGGGATGGCGTCCGTGGCTGCGTACACATACGGAGATTATTCGGTGGTGTTCGTGGGGACTCGAAGTGGCCACCTCAAGAAGGTAAGAAATGACCAGTCTGTGTGTTTTACTGCTGACTTTTATGAAGTTATTGCAGCGCCTGGGCTTTCGGTGTCTTTCTGGAGTTGTTTTTTTTGGGAATATAGTGATAGATGGTCATATAGTGATATGGTGAAGATGTGCTCAAGGGAGTTTGCTTATATTTGAAGTGCACTGACTGACTAATCGGTTACGAATTCTTCTAATCGTCAGTGATGATGGAAGGTCAATGTCAACAGTGTGTGCAGTGTGATACTTCTGGCATCTCTTAGAGAGAAACAGGATATTCTGCAAGAACTTGAGACATGTTTTTATCCAAAGGGAATCGATTGATTGGTGATTTGATTGACATGTTTGTATGGCTGTTGGATTTGAACTAGTAAGATGGACTGGTGATATCAGCAGAGAAGAAAAATAGTTTCTATTTATTTATTTTTTATTATATAAGTTGAGCAGGTTTTTTACATTTTCATGCTTACAAAGGTAAACTTTTTTTTAAAATAATGTGCATCTAATGAATGAGAATTTGTGCATTAAAAAGCTAAATGGGGCAGTTTGTGTTTTTTATTTTATGTTGACTTAAATACTAGAGAGATATGATTTTTGACTAGCTTTTTCACAATTTGTAGAGGTAGAATTTAGAGTCTGTAAGATTTTGAAAATGTTTTTGAAATAAGTCTGTTTCCTGCATTTATATGATCCAAAATACTGTGAAAACTGTAATATCATCCATCCATCCCTCTCTCTCTCTCTCTCTCTCTCTCTCTCTCTCTCTCTATCCATCTCGCTTGTCCATCCATCCATCCGTCCATCCTTGGGCAGTGTCTTAAGTTAAAAGAAGTCATTTTTTACCACGCATTTCAAGACTCTAGCCAGGTTTCCATCCAAGGGTTTTTTTGCGAAAAAAGGTTTTGCGCATCAAAATGTTTACCGATATAGCTGATGGAAACGCCAATTATCGATTTTTTTTTGCAAATGTCGACACAATCCTTTTCCGTTTAACTTTAGCGCATAAATGTTATGTCGATATTTTAAATGTCGCGAAAAACGAGTTTGGAAACACTTTTTGTCGAGAAAAAGGGCTTTCACGCAAAAACATGTGGTGTCACGTGATAATTTCCTCACGCGCAAGGTGCAGTCGTCGTCACAACAAACACTATGGCGGACTCGGGAGCGGTTTTCGTGGACAGATGAGGAGACTCGTTATTTTCTCCATTTAATGGAAGGAAATGATATAACATGTATTTTTGACGGGAAACGACAGAGAAATCTAACCCCGAAAGTTTCGCCTACCACTCTATACTCGGCGCAGGTTGCCAGCTTGTAGAGGGCAATGGCAATCCGCTTTCGTGTTGGAACCGGTGGTCGGTGGCAACCTGGGGTAGGCGCAACATCAGGACCAATGAATCCACACAGCATCTCAAACGTCGGCCGTGTCATTCTAAAATGTTGCACCCAGAGACTTTCTGTAAAGTGTCTCTCCACAACTTCCTCCCAGAACGCCTTATTGCGTGGTCTCTCCCAGACGCTTGGGCTTCGTCGCATAATAAGGGTAGTTTTCGAGCCCTATCAGATGAGCAACTGCTTCATTCTGCCGTCGTCTTCTGATATTTCGGACACTTGCAATTATTTGTGTAACTGTTAATTGAAATGACAGTAAGTTGGCAAATTTCAATTAACTGCCTGAATACTCTCTCCATTTTCTTGTTTGTTTGTTTCGGTGTTGAGGGTGTGCTGACTGGAACCTCAAAAGGTATAATTTGCGATAAAAAATAAATAAATAAAAAAAAATGTTTATGGAAACGGCTGAAGTCACTTTTTTTTTGCGATACACCAAAACATATGCGACAAATCGCTTTCGTCATTCGTGACCTCATCACGCACACAATCTTATCGGTAAAAGGTCAATTGAATGGAAACAGTCAGGAGACGGCAAATTTCGTATTGTTTTTTTTTCGCATATTCACTTTGTCGATAACATAACAGCGCAAAAAGTGGATGGAAACGAGGCTATTGTTCCATTACGTTGTGCAACTTCTAGTTGTTTTTAACAAACGCATATGTCTTTCTTAAACACCACCTAGAAAGCACGTCCAATAGGGGTCATATGATCCCCAAACGAGTCTATTTATGCACTCTCAGAAATAAAGGTACAAAGCTACCCTAAGGTACAAGGTAAAATGTACTAATATGTACCTTTAAGATACTTGTAGCCCTCAATCGGATCATGGGGTCTATACGATCCCAATCGACTTTTACTTCATAAAAAAAAGGTTCCCTTCATCTCAGTGGAATAAGATTTTGTGACTTTTCATACATTATCTATCTATACACGCACAAAAAACTGACCTTGATTCGGTTGTTCTGAAGGTATGTAAAAAAATGTTTACACTTCTGGTCTCCGGGGTCAATATTACCCCACATTGAAATGAATGGGAAATGTGAGAAAAAAAAAACTAAATATATTTTCTTCATGTGTCAAAAAAAAAAAAAAAAAAAAAAATTCCGGCATAAATCAGAAAATTTTTACACAGAAATGAAGGCCTAGTACTAGAACATAAATGCAATGTATCATAACAAAAATAATATTATGCAAGCTAATGGTGTAGTTGAGGAATTGTGTGGTATATGGATACAAAAGTACTTTATATCTCCAAAAACACAGCATTAATGAATAGATGAGAAGTAAACAAGCAAAAAAAAAGATATATTATTTGTATGATTTAAAAATGTATACTTTTTGTACAGTTACTCAATCAATTGTTGGGGTCGTATAGACCCCGAAGCCCAGAAGTGTAAATAGGAAACGAAGACCATTTGAAGGTTAAGCTAAATAAGACACAAAGATGTACCTTTTTTGCTTTTGTACATTAGGGTGCTGCCCCAGTGACCGCTTCGTACCTTTTTTAATGTGAGTGTATATTATCTTTAATTATTGCAACCTAAAGAAAGGACCTTTCCTCTTCATTCCAACATGTACACAAACCTCCAACAAAGCCATAATAAAAGCACCACCTTGTGACTCACTCGCCCAGACCAGAGCAGGCAACAGCTGGGGATGTTTAAACAATAATATGCCCACTGGTGAGTTTATGATGGTTCTCCACAGAAGTTGCTAACTTTTTTTTTTCTTCCCCTCAAACAACAGCTTGACTCGTTCATAGCTAGCATTTCGGCCCATATATGCACACTGAACCTCGGGGGAGCCAAAGCAAGAGGGTGGAGTCGTTTTTTTAGGCCGGTCGTAAATAGTTCAAGCTGTGTATGAAAAGAGAGAGAGAGAGAGAGAGTGAGACCCACTCGGCATTAAAGTTTAACATTACTCAGCAGCCAACCGGCCTGATACGTGTCCTATATTAGGTCATCCTGTGGAACTTTTATTTGCAACGGCTTTAAGTTCCAGTTCATTGAGAGTATTAAAGGAATTAGATTAAATGTGTGGCCGATGAAATCGCTCTGAGAAGCTGACTTGGCTCTTTCTCGGCAGACATCATAATTAAAATGAGGTAGATGGGGAGGAAAATATGCTACAGTTTGTGTGCTTTCGCCGTTCCAGCTCCCAGCTGGAGAATATAAATGCGATCGCATCCATTCTCCGATCGGAATGAGGGAGCAGGGGTCAGTCCTGCGGGAGCCGTCCTGTTTCGGATTATTTACAGGAGTTTGTGTCTAAACATGTTCTGATATACCTCTCGATCTCTGCAGATCAGACTGTCATCCTGAGTTTGAGTTGTGCGATTGTTCGTCGTTAATAAACAGAAAACGTCACTTGTGGTCATGCTGATAATAAGCAGCTCTGTTTGTTGATGGAGATTTTATAATGTTGCAAAGGCGCTCCCTCATCCATATGGCCTTCATATTGACCGCAAATCACAATAAACAGAGATGTGGGGAAATCGTAATGTTTGTGTTTTCTTGCAAACATTCTGTCAGGATGAAATGCTAAACGGTTTGTGTACGAGACTCGCTCAGATTCTGGTTGTTATTTCATATATGTACTGTTTGTTCCTCCGTAAACAGGAGATGTGGAGGGATTTAGCTCTAGATTTAGGGAAAACTCTGATTTTCTCATCAGAATCGGATGACTGAACGCATCTTCAAGATTAATATTGCTGTTTGTATCACTTCTATGTGCTTACAAGAAATCCATGGAATAGATTTAATATCAGGAGCTAAAAGTATACATTTTACAACTTGATGTTCAACCAGTTTAATGTATTGATTTGTAATGTATTGTATTTGATACACTCTAAAAAATGCTGGGTTGTTTTAACCCAACTTTGGGTCAAATATGGACTAACCCAGCCGTTGGGTTAAATTTTTACATTACATTTTTAACCCAACATTTCGGGTTTGTCCATATTTGACCCAAAATTGGGTTAAAACAACCCAGCATTTTTTAGAGTGTACATTAGCCAAAATTGTCATCGAAACAAGATCTTGTATTAATGTATTTTTATTCATTTCTAATATAAAAAAAAATAATATGTGTACTAATTTTTCTCTAAATAATAATTTTTTTTGAGTAGTAACGTCAGTGTTTTTGGGAAAACTCTTAGCTATAGTGTACTACCATTTGAAAATTTGGGATCTGGAAGAATGTGAATGTTTTTGAAAGAAGTCTCTTATGCAATATATTTAGAAATGTGATGCAAAGCTGAATTTTCAGCATCAGTACAGTCTTCAGTGTCACATGATCCTTCAGAAATCACTCTAATACACTGATTTGATGCTCATTTTAAGAAACATTTCTTATTATTATCAATCATGAAAACAGTTGTGCTGCTTAATATTTTCTTGTTGAAACCGTGATCCTTCAGGATTCTTTTGATAGAAAGTTAAAAAAGAAGAGCATTTTTTTAAGAAAAAATAGAAATTTCGGAAATTTTTGATCAATTGAACGCACCCCTGCTGAATAAAAGTATTAATTCTTTAAAAATAAATAAATAAAATCTTCCTGACCCCAAACTTTTAACTTCTTTTAATGGATAATTCAAAAAGAGTGATCTGTTTGAATCATTGAAGGAATTTATCAGGATGTGTACATTTTGATGTTGTGTATATGAGCTAAAAAAATGTTAAGAATAAATATTTTTTGTTTAGCGCCCCAATACCTAAACGGCATTGCGTTTGAACATGCTGGCTTTGACACAAGAAAAAAATAGTTTTCTGACATTTCTAATCTTCCTTTGACTTGAATAGATGATTACATATAACTCGTTTAGCCACAAAAAGCATCATTTATCTCTCTTTAAACGGTCTGTGAAAAGCCTGTTGTGGTGATTGTGTACAGTGGTTTTCAGAGTGTTGGGTTACCTGCTATAATGTGGTGTAGAGAATACAGGAGGAGGCTGGGTAATTGCTCTATATCTCCCCTCGCAATGGCTTGTTTGTTTTGGCAAGAGAAAAGAGACGGCAAGCCGCTTTTCTCAAGCTGTACGGAAATCACCCATGAGTCTTTAGTGCTTCCTGTCCCTAGCCTGCAAGTTGAGTCAGTAGAGAAGTCGTTTGGACTGCTGGAGTCAAAATACTGAAGAGTTTTGTTTTAATCTAGTTTCTCTGAATCATCTGGCTATTAAAGAAGTGCCTTTAATTGGCTATTACAGTTTCTAATAGTTAGTAATGCTAAACTTGATCTCTTAAAAGTTCCCAGACCTGAATGATACTTCTTATTGTTGTGGTCATACATTTAACACACAGTTTTCACCTAAACGCCAATGAAACGGGTGTAAAATGGGTCTTACAATGAGAGACCTGAGCCATACAGAATACAATATATATACAATGTAAAAAAAGCCAGCTGTGGTTGCCAGTATCATACCGTAAAAATATGGTGTGTTACCGTTTTTGAAATTAACAGCTTAATACTGTTTTGTCAGCTACAGCTATATGCTGTTTAGCTGTTAATTTCAAAAACAGTAACACACCATATTTTTACGGAATGATACTGGCAACCACAGCTGGCAGTAGTTTACCGTTTTTTTTAACTTGTATATATATTGTGTTCTGTATGGTATGGTAAAAAATATGGTGTGTTACCGTTTTTGAAATTAACAGCTAAATACTGTTTTGTCAGCTACAGCTGTATGCTGTTTAGCAGTTAATTTCAAAAACGGTAACACACCATATTTTTACGGTATGATGCTGGCAATGACAGCTGCCAGTAGTTTACCGTTTTTTATTTATTTTTATTTTTATTTTTTATATTATTTATTATTATTTTTTACCGCGAACCGTGACTCTTGAATTGCCCCTCTCTTACCCCCTTCCCTCACTGGGAAAAAAAAGTCAACTCAGCCTAAAATCAGCCGAGCTTACCGTGTCTTCTTCTTTAGTGCTGCATTAGTTATCTTTGACTAGAAATCCAAGAAGCATTCAGCACAGTGAGTTTGAGAGTTATCACCAAAATAAAACAAAATGTAATAAATCCTCATTATCCTTAAACCCTCATTACAGATAATTGCATCATCACACAATCAGTGTGTGCATAGGCTGTGACGATAACCGCAATAATGAGATGCCTACCGCGGTGTTGAGGTCGTCACCGCACTTTTCTTTCCTTTGTTTGTATTTTAATCAGATTTTTTACAGATAATGTTCAATTACGTGGATACAAACACAGGCATAAAGGACAAAAGCATAACGTAAACAGTTATGGCTAGGCTATGAGTTACAGTTAAAGTGCTAGCCGGATGACATTATTCAAACAGAACATTAGTGAGGAGTTTCTCGCAGAGCTAGCAAAAGAAGAGAAAGCTTCTAGTTTTGGTGAGTTGTGCTGAACTTTGATTCCTATTTCTTTAGACATTTGTTTTTCGTGTAACAGTCAGTGGATATAAACGTACTCATCCAAGCGCAACTTGTTCAAACTGAGTATTTTATTGTACAAAAATTGGGTTACAAACGATGACACAAACTGTTCCATAATTGAAAAAAAAAAATATTGAAAAAACAAGGAAGTTGTATAAATAAATATTATTTTATGTTATTATTGCTAATATTATGTTTATTAGCCGTGTTAATAATTGTAATTTTTCAACACAAAAACGAAGTAGCCTATTACATCATCCATCCAAAATTTATGGATACTAGAGATGGGCATTTCATGTCTGGGAATTATTAGATTATTATTCAAAAATCGCACTTCTCCCTCAAATGTGCACAATGTTCGCTTAGTTGGTAAATATGCAGATTCTGATAAATGACTGTTTTATCAAATAAAACAATGGTGACAGCCGGCAGAATAAAATCAATTGGCACGTGACCTATTTGATTTTGAATAACAGACCCAAACAGCAAACAAGTCCAGCAGTAAAGCTTTAGCTTAGCTTGATGCTATCGATTATCATTGCTAGGGCTGAAATGCTTTCAAAAGCTTTGGCAAAATTAAGCTCTGGTGTAGGCTAGGTCTACATTTGCCGATTAACCACAGCTTTTAAAAGTTTATCTTGAAAATGGTGTGGATAATAACACATTTTCCATAGCGAATAAAGCTAGTCATTTTATCAACTTTTTTATTTTTTTTTGGGTCAATATAATTGGTCAATTTTGCTGTCATTTAAAATTAGCCTCTCATTGACTTGCTTTGCTTGTGAGAGTGCTGTAATTTCACAGCTGGATCCCCATTCGCAGAGCTGAAAGCGTTTGGTGGAAAAACTCTGAATATGAAGGAAATGGGCGTCAACACAACACAAACTGAATAAATTCACCTGTTGTTCTAAACCCGTGTGAATTTCTTTCTTCTGCTGAACACAAAAGACATTTTGAAGAATGTCTGTTACCACACATGCAGTTGATGGGCCATTTTGATTCCCATACTATGTACTTCAACGGTTTAGTTACCCATTTTCTTCAAAATACCTTATTTTGTGTTCATCAGAAGAAAGAAATTCATACAGGTTTAGAACAACTTGAGGGTGAGTAAATGATGAAATAATGTACATATTTGGGTAAAGAATTCCTTTATTTTCTGACTCTGGTTATAACGGTCGAGCGTCATGGCAGCAAAACTCAATGTACCTTTGTGGCTTTCAACTGCAGTAATCCATGTCTGGTCTAGCAGGAATTCTTTCCCTCCTGTTGTACTTTTACAAGCAAGCATTCAACCCGGTATCCTGGCACCATTTCCGTCTGACCGAGATATTTAGCAGCAAGTGCAAAGGCAAATGAAAATAAATACAGCCAGCTATTTCCCCCTGCACCTGTGTTCTTCACATGCCGGTCACAGAGCCGCGGGGCTTCTGCAGTCTCAACCTTAGCAGAGACGGCCACAAGATAATCTGACCGCTGGGAAATAAACCCAAGGTTGTCAGGAATTTCTTTATTTTTTATGGAGCACCTTTGCCGAGCCGGCAGTTCGAATGTGAACGTGCGCGATCTGTGGCTGTATATCAGTGTTACATGCACAAATGGATGTACGTGTCTGCCATTGAATCCTTAATCAGGCTCTTTTATGTTGGTTTATTGTACCGTCTATTTAGCAGCTAAAAGGATCTCAAGGTAGCTGTTGTATATCACCAAAATGGCCCATCCTGCGCCGACCTCTCGTCCCCTCGACCTTGGCTTTCCTGTTCTCACAAAAGGAGGAAGTTATTTGTGTTCGGAATGGAATACTAGCTCAGCATATACTGAATAATACACTGTGTACTTCAAGCTATTTGTTAAAAATAGGGAAACCGCAGGCATAAATATTTCAAACTAATATTGTATGCCACATGAGCTAGGATTTCATCCATATATTTGTCAGCCAATTTTTAACTAAAAAAGCACAAATGAAGCAAATCGCATAAAAAAGAGTTTATTTATGCAGTTGGTTAGAAGACACGCATGCGCATAAACTTAACACATTTATTCCTAGATAATGCACGTTAATAAAGTCACGTGACCTAAATAATTCACTATTTTATATCGATTTTACTTAATTTTGCAGCGATCATGGCATCGTAAGAGCTTTTCTCAACCAGTTAGCACTATTTTAATCTGTTATCATGCTAACTGAAAGCACAATTATCAATATAATACCATATTTTGCATCACTAATGCGATATGTAATTTAAAAGACAAATATTGTATAGTAGGGCTGTCAAACGATTAATCGTATCCAAAATTTCAAAATCCAAAATAATTTTGTGTTTACATAATATATGTGGGTGCACTGTGTATAATTATTTTATATATATAAATACACACATGCTTGTATATATTTAAGAAATATTTTCATGTATATACTGTATATAGATTTATATATAATTGATATTAAATATCTTGTATATAAAAATAATATTTTTTTCTTAAATATACATGCACGTGTGTGTATTTATATATATATATATACACAAAATTATATTTATTTAATTATATTTATATTTATT